>NC_052309.1:91703096-91728096 GCF_016432855.1 Salvelinus namaycush | reverse complement strand
CAACACTATCTGTTTTTAACTAGAAAACATACAACAGGATTTTTTTCAAACTGTATATGCAACTAACCAACTAACCCACACCTCTCCCCTCCCCTCTCCCCCTCTCTCCCTCTCTCCCCCTCTCTCCCCCTCTCTCCTTCTCTCTCCCTCTCTCCCCCTCTCTCCCCCCACCCCCCCTCCTCCCCCTCATCCCCCTCTCTCCCTCTCTCTCCCCCTCTCCTCCCTCCCTCAAGTGTACGGCCACAACATGAAGAGCAGTAATGATTTTGTGGGGAGGATCGTGATTGGCCAGTTCTCCACGGGTCCCCCTGAGACCTCCCACTGGCGCCACCTGTTGGCCAGTCAGAGAACTCCGGTGGAGCAGTGGCACAGCCTGCGCTCACGGGCAGAGTGTGACCGCGTCTCCCCCGCCTCGCTGGAGGTCACATGATGGAGCTGGAGAGGGATCAGGAGTTAGAGGTTAGGGGTCAGAGGTCAGAGGTCAGGAGGAGAGGTATAAGCTCAAAGTGTTGATGTACACAGTAGGAAAGAGGAAGATGAAAGGGGGTCAGGAGTTAGAGGTTAGAGGTCGGGGGTTTGATGTCAGGGAGGTAGGAGGTGAGAAAAGGGGGTTAGAGGATGCAAGAGAGAGAGAAAGAGAGAGAGAAAAGAGAGAGAGAGAGAGAAAGAGAGAGAGAGAGAGAAGAGAGAAGGACACAGAGAGAGAGAGAGAAAGAGAGAGAGAGAGAGAAGAGAGAAGGACACAGAGAGAGAAGATGGAGGAAGAGAAGGAAGGGGAGACAGAGGTCAGGGTCAAGGCCACCAGCAGGGCCGGATTAAGAAATCATAGGCCGGGGCTCAACATTGTTTATGAGCCGAATAGTAAAGACCTCCTTACACTGTAAAAATATATATTTGTCTCGGCCCCGGGCCCCGGGCCTATGGTTGGCAGTTCCAGTAAAAAATAAAAAATATATATATACATTTCCATTTTTCTCGGCCTCAAGGGACCCGGGGCTTCAGCCCCTGCATTAATCAGGCCCTGCATTAATCAGCCCCTGCATTAATCAGGCCCTGCATTAATCAGGCCCTGCATTAATCAGCCCCTGCCAACAAGATGAACCATCCTCAGCTCTCCAAAATTGCTCCCTCTCTTCCCCCTCACCTTCCTGACTGACCTCTGAGCCTCCTAGCAGTGTGACCAGAGACAGAGGGTGTGTCCCAAATGGCACCCTATTCCCTATATAGTGCACTACTTTAGACTGTGGGCCCCTCCTCCCTATGGGCCCCTCGTCCCTATTGGCCCCTCCTCCCTATGGGCCCCTCCTCCCTATGGGCCCCACCTCCCTATGGGCCCCTCCTCCCTATGGGCCCCACCTCCCTATGGGCCCCTCCTCCCTATGGGCCCCACCTCCCTATGGGCCCCTCCTCCCTATGGGCCCCTCGTCCCTATTGGCCCCTCCTCCCTATGGGCCCCTCCTCCCTATGGGCCCCACCTCCCTATGGGCCCCTCCTCCCTATGGGCCCCACCTCCCTATGGGCCCCTCCTCCCTATGGGCCCCTCCTCCCTATGGGCCCCTCCTCCCTATGGGCCCCACCTCCCTATGGGCCCCTCCTCCCTATGGGCCCCACCTCCCTATGGGCCCCTCCTCCCTATGGGCCCCACCTCCCTATGGGCCCCTTCTCCCTATGGGCCCTGGTCAACTGTAATGCTCTACATAGGGAATAGACAGACAGACTATCCCTGGCTAGTTGCCCTCTGGGCTTCACCTTTTTCCCATTGATACGATCAGACAGGAGAGGAGATCCATCCCCTTATCATCGCCATCATTCCTGACCTTCTGCTGCTGAATGAGTTACCAGGTGCCCTTATACACTGGGTTACCAGGTGCCCTTATAGACTGACTGGGTTACCAGGTGCCCTTATAAACTGACTGGGTTACCAGGTGCCCTACTACGCTGGCTGGGTTACCAGGTGCCCCCTTCACTTACTGGAACACTGGGTTACCAGGTACCCACTACTTGGCATGGTCAATCATGGGCCTGTATAAAAACAGTTTCCCAAGCCCTAACACAGCTGTTTAATGTTACAAGGTGTCCTAACCCAGCTTTTTTAGGTTACCAGTTGCCCTAACCCAGCTGGTTTAGGTTACCAGGTGCCCTAACACAGCTGTTTAATGTTACAAGGTGTCCTAACCCAGCTGTTTTAGGTTACCAGGTGCCCTAACACAGCTGTTTAATGTTACAAGGTGCCCTAACCCAGCTGTTTTAGGTTACCAGGTGCTCTAACCCAGCTGTTTAATCTTACCAGGTGTCCTAACCCAGCTGTTTTAGGTTACCAGGTGCCCTAACCCAGCTGTTTTATGTTACCAGGTGCTCTAACCCAGCTGTTTAATGTTACCAGGTGTCCTAACCCAGCTGTTTTAGGTTACCAGGTGCCCTAACCCAGCTGTATTGGGTTACCAGGTGCCCTAACCCAGCTGTATTGGGTTACCAGGTGCCCTAACCCAGCTGTATTGGGTTACCAGGTGCCCTAACCCAGCTGTATTGGGTTACCAGGTGCCTGTGGTGCTAGCATGGTCGTAGTGCCTCAGTGCTGACAGACTGGTGCTAACACAGGTACAGTGGACTGAGTCACTAGGTTCAGACCATGCCTCTACTCTTTACAGTGTTCAACTGAAAACACATTGGTGTGCGTCCCAAATCACACCCTATTCCGTACACAGTACACTACTGGGCCCTGGTCAAAAGTAGTGCACTATTTAGGTAACAGGGTGATATTTTGATTTGGGATGCAGCCATTGACTGATAAAATAGTTGATGTTCTCTGAAGTGGTTGACTAACTAACGGTTGCTGATAATCAGTGGTTTGAAATAGTTGGAAGTGGATCCAAACTTTACAGGCTGTGGAAATCATAGAGTTGGATAGAGAGCTCATCTTCACATCTGTTACACAATGGCTTCTGTGACAGCATGGGCAGCGCCATTGAGGGCTTTCTCCATTTTAGAGTAGTTTCTACTACTACTATTTCTATGAGTCAGTGAACAAACTGAAAGGGTGCATACTGCCCCCTGGAGGGTGTTGTCTGAACAGGTATAAAGACAAGGTTGGTGATTTACTGCCCCCTGGAGGGTGTTGTCTGAACAGGTATAAAGACAAGGATGGTGATTTACTGCCCCCTGGAGGGTGTTGTCTGAACAGGTATAAAGCCAAGGTTGGTGATTTACTGCCCCCTGGAGGGTGTTGTCTGAACAGGTATAAAGACAAGGTTGGTGATTTACTGGCACCTGCAGTTATGTCATGTTTGCTCAGGAGTATAATAAATTGGCTGATCAGTCCTGCTGACCTGGATGGAATTCTGTAATCCTTTCCTAACCCATAGCAAGTCCCAACCAGTTGATTACTTCAAAATGGTGGAAGTTGACTACTTCAGGCTTTGTGGAGCTAGAGCTGTCTATCCAAGTCTATGGTGGAAATACCGCCGCTGTTTCTGCTGTGGTTGTCCCAAATGGCACCCTATTCACCATGTAGTGCAGTGCTTTGATCAGAGACCGTAGATTTAACTCCATGGGTCAATAGTTAGTGCACCATATAGGGAACAGGGTTCCATTTGGGACACATTATGATTCTGTACAATACTGTATCAAGTCTAGTTTAGCCAACTTTACAGTGAAGATTGTATTACAAGTGATGAAAAAAGTATAAATACTAAATATACTGTGCTAGTGAGTGAAGATAATTCTTTATTTATTTATTTTCTGTAAATTTGATGCATATATATATATATAAATATATTAGATATATATTTATCTCAGAATTGTTTTTCTGTGTGTATATATTTCTGGCCTTTACTGCTGTTAAGGAAAAATGAACAAATTGACGTAAACGTAGTTAGATAACGTAGTTAGATAACGTAGTTAGATGATGTTGTTAGGTATTGTACAAAAGAGAAGAGCCGAACGAGAAGAACAGATTGTGCTTCGTCAAACTTTTAGAACAGGTTTTTTCTCAAAGTTTCACAGCTTTAATCTAGGACCAAACAAGTAGAGATTTTACTGAGCTGTCTTCCTCCTCCTCCTCCTCCTCCTCCTCCTCCTCCTCCTTCAGCTCGGTCACTATAAACACAGGCTGCATCCCAAATGGAGCCCTGCTGCCTATGTAGTGCACAATCATGGCACGTAGGGTTCTAGTCAAAATGTAACTACAGAGGGACCCCCTGTCAACAGTACTGCACTACAGAGGGACCCCCTGTCAACAGTACTGCACTACAGAGGGACCCCCTGTCAACAGTACTGCACTACAGAGGGACCCCCTGTCAACAGTACTGCACTACAGAGGGACCCCCTGTCAACAGTACTGCACTACAGAGGGACCCCCTGTCAACAGTACTGCACTACAGAGGGACCCCCTGTCAACAGTACTGCACTACAGAGGGACCCCCTGTCAACAGTACTGCACTACAGAGGGACCCCCTGTCAACAGTACTGCACTACATAATGAATAGTGAGTCATTGTGAAGACACACACAGTGTCGTCCTCCTGGGTCTAGTTGTCTGTGAATAGCTGCATGTCTGTGTCTTCAGAGATGTGGTCTGGATGAACTGTACATTGCTGGTCACAGCACTAAGGGACTCCCCTACAGCTCTACCTATGGACGTTAACTACAGCAGGGTTGAAGATGGTTCCTACGTGAGCTGAGCTGGTAAATGCTGCTTGAAGATGGTTCCTACGTGAGCTGAGCTGGTTGGAGTTGCTCACTAACGGAATAGTAAACTCTGTATAAAAAAGAAGAAGAAAGAGTTGACAAAGTAGACTTGACTTGACGTTGTTATTAGACACTGAGTTAAGGTCAGTATGTGTTTGCTCTCCTAATGGTAAAGGTTAGGATTGGGGAGGGGAAACTGATCCTAGAACTGTGCCTAAGTGCAAGTTCTACCTGGAACATCTAGGAGTCCAGCTAAACTACACTCCCTTCCTGATTTTAGTCTAACATCTCCCACGATGCACCTGTTTGAAGGCCTTTCCTGAGTGACCAGCGTTTTCCCCTTTAAAGAGCCCACAGCAGTGTAATGGCATGGTGTTAACTCCTTCCTGTCTAACTTACTGGGGTTTATTATGTCCTAAACAGCACCCTGTTCCCGAGAAAGTGTACCCTATAGGGCCCTGGTCAAAAGTAGTGCACTATATAGGGAATAGGGCCCATGGGTCTCTGGTCAAAAGTAGTGCACTATATAGGGAATATGGCCCATAGGGCCCTGGTCAAAAGTAGTGCACTATATAGGGAATAGGGTGTCATTTGGGACACACTTGATGTGTTGTGGTCTGCCAGTCTGTGTGTATGTCAGTGTTCCTCCCTCTGGAACTGATGATATTTGCTGTCTGTTTTGGTCCTACGTGCGTCTATATGTTTGTTTGACTCATATGTTTCAGTATCAACACATATTCTGGTGGTTACAATCGCTGTCAAGAGAAAATGGGTCCTTTTTGTTGTTGAAGATGGACATCTGGGGCCGTATCAACGTATCCGACATCTCAGAGTAGAAGTACGTGCTGATCTGAGATAAGTTTGGTCTTTTAAATATCAATGAATAAGATGATTTGGACAGGACAGGGGACCTGATTCCAGAACAGCGTTCCTACTCTGAGAGACTTGATATAAATACAGCCCCCTGGTCATTATAGTTACAATGTCGCTGTGTCTGACCCGAAGCAATATTTCCTGTGTTAACTGTTTGACTTATGAATCTCTCGTAGCTGTACAGCTCTGTCTTGTAGTGGATGTCCTGGCACAGTGGATGTTTAAAGACTGGATGTTTGTTAATAGTAAGATATACATAGACATACACACGGTTACTTACCTATTCCACCACTCCCAGACCTCTTCCACCACTCCCAGACCTCTTCCACCACTCCCAGACCTCTTCCATCACTCCCAGACCTCTTCCACCACTCCCAGACCTCTTCCACCACTCACAGACCTCTTTCACCACTCCCAGACCTCTTCTACCACTCCCAGACCTCTTCCACTACTCCCAGACCTTACCTCTTCCACCACTCCCAGACCTCTTCCACCACTCCCAGACCTCTTCCACCACTCCCAGACCTCTTCCATCACTCCCAGACCTCTTCCACCACTCCCAGACCTCTTCCACCACTCACAGACCTCTTTCACCACTCCCAGACCTCTTCTACCACTCCCAGACCTCTTCCACCACTCCCAGACCTCTTCCACTACTCCCAGACCTTACCTCTTCCACCACTCCCAGACCTCTTCCACCACTCCCAGACCTCTTCTACCACTCCCAGACCTCTTTCACCACTCCCAGACCTTACCTCTTCCACCACTCCCAGACCTCTTCCACCACTCCCAGACCTCTTCCACCACTCCCAGACCTCTTTCACCACTCCCAGACCTTACCTCTTCCACCACTCCCAGACCTCCTCCACCACTCCCAGACCTCTTCCACCACTCCCAGACCTCTTTCACCACTCCCAGACCTTACCTCTTCCACCACTCTCAGACCTCTTCCACCACTCTCAGACCTCTTCCACCCCTCCCAGACCTCTTCCACCACTCCCAGACCTCTTCCACCACTCCCAGACCTCTTCCACTACTCCCAGACCTCTTCCACCACTCCCAGACCTTTGTGATGTTTCCATATCAAAGTTGTCGTTTCGCATCCAATAAAACACCAAATAAAGCTCAATGGTTGTGTAATGATGAATCAGTGTGTGTGTGTGTGTGTGTGTGTGTGTGTGTGTGTGTGTGTGTGTGTGTGTGTGTGTGTGTGTGTGTGTGTGTGTGTGTGTGTGTGTGTGTGTGTGTGTGTGTGTGTGTGTGTGTGAGTGTGTGTGTGTGAGTGTGTGTGTGTAGGAACAGGATCAGCTTAACCTCTCCATGGGCTAACAGCTACGGGTCACACACAACATGACCATGTTGTTTTGGTTGGAGAAGAATGCCCACGCTTAACAGAGGAGGGGAGGGACACTGGGAACCAGCTGAGACAGGGAGGGACACTGGGAACCAGCTGAGACAGGGAGGGACACTGGGAACCAGCTGAGACAGGGAGGGACACTGGGAACCAGCTGAGACAGGGAGGGACACTGGGAACCAGCTGAGACAGGGAGGGACACTGGGAACCAGCTGAGACAGGGAGGGACACTGGGAACCAGCTGAGACAGGGAGGGACACTGGGAACCAGCTGAGACAGGGAGGGACACTGGGAACCAGCTGAGACAGGGAGGGACACTGGGAACCAGCTGAGACAGGGACACACAACACAACACACAACACACAACACACAACACACCTGGCTCTCTGCCACAGAGCTAAGGAATTCCCTCCTGGAGGAGAGAACACTGGGAGCCAGCTGAGACAGGGACACACAACACACTTTATGTCCCTGTTTTGTTTGAGGGGAATTATCTAAAGGTGGAGTTGCCAGTTCAAACCTCTTTAATTCCCCCTCAGCCTCACACCTTCCAGGTCACTGACTGGTCAATCTGTACTGACAACCCACCTCTCAGGCTAAACTCCCCCCCCCCCCCCGTACAATAGACAAGACAACACATAACCTGATGCTTCCCAAATAGCCCTCTATTCACTTTGTAGTGCGCTACCTTTCAACAGAGCCCAATGGGTATTTTAGGGTGTACTTTGGGACGCACACAACTCACTACACTTCTAAAGTCCTGGCCTCTTCTACACTACATGTATAGTAACTATTGTCCAGACCTCTTCTACACTACATGTATAGTAACTATTGTCCTGACCTCTTCTACACTACATGTATAGTAACTATTGTCCAGGCCTCTTCTACACTACATGTATAGTAACTATTGTCCAGACCTCTTCTACACTACATGTATAGTAACTATTGTCCTGACCTCTTCTACACTACATGTATAGTAGCTATTGTCCTGACCTCTTCTACACTACATGTATAGTAACTATTGTCCAGACCTCTTCTACACTACATGTATAGTAACTATTGTCCAGACCTCTTCTACACTACATGTATAGTAACTATTGTCCTGACCTCTTCTACACTACATGTATAGTAACTATTGTCCTGACCTCTTCTACACTACATGTATAGTAACTATTGTCCTGGCCTCTTCTACACTACATGTATAGTAACTATTGTCCTGACCTCTTCTACACTACATGTATAGTAACTAGTGTCCTGACCTCTTCTACACTACATGTATAGTAACTATTGTCCAGACCTCTTCTACACTACATGTATAGTAACTATTGTCCTGACCTCTTCTACACTACATGTATAGTAACTATTGTCCAGGCCTCTTCTACACTACATGTATAGTAACTATTGTCCTGACCTCTTCTACACTACATGTATAGTAACTATTGTCCAGGCCTCTTCTACACTACATGTATAGTAACTATTGTCCAGGCCTCTTCTACACTACATGTATAGTAACTATTGTCCTGACCTCTTCTACACTACATGTATAGTAACTATTGTCCAGGCCTCTTCTACACTACATGTATAGTAACTATTGTCCTGACCTCTTCTACACTACATGTATAGTAACTATTGTCCTGACCTCTTCTACACTACATGTATAGTAACTATTGTCCAGGCCTCTTCTACACTACATGTATAGTAACTATTGTCCTGACCTCTTCTACACTACATGTATAGTAACTATTGTCCAGACCTCTTCTACACTACATGTATAGTAACTATTGTCCTGGCCTCTTCTACACTACATGTATAGTAACTATTGTCCAGGCCTCTTCTACATGTATAGTAACTATTGTCCAGGCCTCTTCTACATGTATAGTAACTATTGTCCAGGCCTCTTCTACACTACATGTATAGTAACTATTGTCCTGACCTCTTCTACACTACATGTATAGTAACTATTGTCCTGGCCTCTTCTACACTACATGTATAGTAACTAGTGTCCAGGCCTCTTCTACACTACATGTATAGTAACTATTGTCCAGGACTCTTCTACACTACATGTATAGTAACTACAGTGGTGGGCTGTGTAACTAATGCTCTAACTAATTGTACTTCCTTACCACTCACCCGTTAGTGTCCCTGCTCAGTTTAATTAACTAAAGTGGTTCTGGTAAGATCAGTGTGTTCTTGTCTTTTTAGTAAATACTTGCGAAATAGAAGAGTGGTAAGTCCTATGTACTGTAACAACCTAGTAGTTCTATGGTTTACCTAGAATAAGGTTATTTACCAATGTGTTGTTGAGGTTAAGGCTGAGCGTGTGATGGTAGTTCTATGGTTGACCTAGAATAAGGTTATTTACCAATGTGTTGTTGAGGTTAAGGCTGAGCGTGTGATAGTAGTTCTATGGCTTCCCTAGAATAAGGTTATTTACCAATGTGTTGTTGATGTTAAGGCTGAGCGTGTGATGGTAGTTCTATGGTTTACCTAGAATAAGGTTATTTACCAATGTGTTGTTGATGTTAAGGCTGAGCGTGTGATAGTAGTTCTATGGTTGACCTAGAATAAGGTTATTTACCAATGTGTTGTTGATGTTAAGGCTGAGCGTGTGATAGTAGTTCTATGGTTTACCTAGAATAAGGTTATTTACCAATGTGTTGTTGATGTTAAGGCTGAGCGTGTGATGGTAGTTCTATGGTTTACCTAGAATAAGGTTATTTACCAATGTGTTGTTGTTGTTAAGGCTGAGCGTGTGATGAAGAAGGAACTCAACAGTCCAGACACAAAACAACCACAGTCTGTTGTTCTTATTAAATGTATTAAAGAATTGATCAAAGTATTGATGATTGGTCCTACATATACTACATGACAGTACAGCAGGACATATAAACGTTCACACATACACATCAACAACAACTGTCTCAAATAGCACACTAGTTCCTTTTACAGTACACTACTGTTGACCTGAGTCACATAGAGCTCTCTTCATAAAGTTGTGCCCTACATAGGGAATAGTGTGCCATTTGAGAGTTGACCAAACATCAAAGTATCTTAGTGGTAACAGGGCTGCAGGGTGAAGAGGAACACAGACTGCTGAAGGACCGGCTGCTTCAGAACAGAACGCAGACTGCTGAAGGACCGGCTGCTTCAGAACAGAACCCAGACTGCTGAGACACCGGCAGTCCAACTTCTAACAGATACCTACTTTTTGAAGAGAAAGGCAAAAGGAGGGATCGAGGGAAGGAAGAAGGGATTGATGGAAGGAAGGAGGGATTGAGGGAAGGAAGGAAGGAAGGAAGGAAGGAAGGAAGGAAGGAAGGAAGGAAGGAAGGAAGGAAGGAAGGAAGGAAGGAAGGAAGGAAGGAAGGAAGGAAGGAAGGAAGGAAGGAAGAAAGGAGGGATGGAAGAAAGGAGAGATGGAGGGAAGGAAGGATGGAAGACAGGAGAGATGGAGGGAAGGAAGGAAGAAAGGAGGGATGGAAGAAAGGAGAGATGGAGGGAAGGAAGGATGGAAGACAGGAGAGATGGAGGGAAGGAAGGAAGGAAGGATGGATGGAAGGAAGGAAGGAAGGAAGGAAGGAAGGAAGGAAGGAAGGAAGGAAGGAAGGAAGGAAGGAAGGAAGGAAGGAAGGAAGGAAGGAAGGAAGGAAGGAAGGAAGGAGGGAGGGAGGGAGGGAGGGAGGGAGGGAGGGAAGGAGGGAGGGAGGGAGGGAGGGAGGGAGGGAGGTTGATGACTGGCCTTCACATGATAAGTCCCATGTTTTCCTGTGTGAGTGTGTGATGTCCTGAATGGCACCCTATTCAATACCTAGTACATTATACTATGGGAGAGAGGGAGGGAGGGAGGAGAAGAAGAGAGGAAGGGAGGGAGGAGGGAGAAGTGGAAGAGAGGGATGGAGGAGGGAGGAGAAGATGAGAGGGAAGGTTGAGGGAGGAGAAGAAGAGAGGGAGGGGGAGGGAGGAGAGAAGGAGAGTTAAGAGAGGAGAAGAAGAGAAGGTGGGTTGAGGGGGGGGAAGAAGAGATGGATGGGGAGGGAGGAGATGAAGAGAGGGAGGGTTGAGGGAGAAGATGAAGACAGAGAGAGTTGAGGGAGGAGAAGTAGAGAGGGAGGTTTGAGGAAGGAGAAGGCAACAACAGCAGCGAGAAAGTTGTGTGTGCGTGTGTGTGTGTGTTAGTGCTGGACCCTGGAGGTCTAGTTGTCCACTGTGGGGATCTTGCATACGAAGGGAAAGGCTTTGTCACAGCTGTTATCATTCCAGGACCTCAGCGCTGTCAGAAACACACACACACACACACACACATTAACACACACACACACACAGCGCTGTTAGAGACAAAAACAACACTACAACACACTGACTGACTGACTCATCAGCTACGGACGTGTGTGTGTGTATTAATGTGTGTGTGTACAGTATGCGTGTGTGTGTGTGTGTGTGTGTGTGTGTGTGTGTGTGTGTGTGTGTGTGTGTGTGTGTGTGTGTGTGTGTGTGTGTGTGTGTGTGTGTGTGTGTGTGTGTGTGTGTGTGTGTGTGTGATCAGCAGGGTCATCCCCAGGCTCAATCATGAACATTTATGTCATCCCCAGGCTCAATCATGAACATTTATGTCATCCCCAGGCTCAATCATGAACATTTATGTCATCCCCAGGCTCAATCATGAACATTTATGTCATCCCCAGGCTCAATCATGAACATTTATGTCATCCCCAGGCTCAATCATGAACATTTATGTCATCCCCAGGCTCAATCATGAACCTTTATGTCATCCCCAGGCTCAATCATGTTTTATTGGGTAATACACTGTGTGCATTATTGACTGCCTGTGTGTGTTTATGCTCATTGCGCCTGTGTGTGTTTATGCTCATTGCGCCTGTGTGTGTGTCTCACCGCTGTTCTGCCTGTACCAGATCTCGACACAGTCTTCCTCTTCAGGGATGCGGTGTATGCCGTCGTCAGGCTGGTTGCCATCCCAGTAGCTGTATTCATAGTTACTGCCGTCGGTCCACTCCAGACTGCCCTCCTATAGGCAGGAAGAGGATGACATGGTATATAGAACAACCTGGGCAGACTGCTTAATGAAAAGGGAAGATTAGCTAAAACCTAAAACTGACCCTTACCTAAACTCTGATTCTACCCTAAACTCTTAACTGTAATCTAATTTTAGCCAATTTGGAAAGTAAATAAGAGGTTTACACGTCAGATATGTCCTGTTAGCTGTTCCCATGAGAGTTGCACAGTAGTTATGATGGCTGGTTCAAACACCCTAGGTTACAAACACTACTGATCTGGGGACAGCTTAGTGTGTTACCCCTAACGGTTAAGGTTAGGATAGGGGGAAGTGTAAACTGATCCTAGATCTATTTATAAAGAGGGTTCTACCCTGGTCCAATAAAACCACTCTGTAGTGAGTTCAGGCAACAGATATACAGACTGGATCATATTAGTGATAATCAACACCAACCCTGGCTAAACCAAACAAACCTGGGGCTGCGTCCTAAATGGCGTCCTATTCCCTGCGTAGTGCATTACATTTGACCAGAGACTCTCCTCTGATCAACAGTAGAGTACTGTAGGAATAAGGGGTGCCGTTTGGGACGTAGGCTCAGTCTAGGTTCTCTATCTCTGGAGGTGGTGGCTTGGTGACTCTGTAGTGTGTTTACCAGCAGTGTGTTAATGAACCAGCCGTTCAGTTCTAGAGTGAAATATCTACGTCAGACTGGCTTCCTAGAGAGCTGGACTGACAGGCCCCGGTTTTATTTATTCTGTTTTTATTGGACCTTTATTTATACAGGTTTTTCTCATTGAGATAAGATCTCTTTTCCAAGAGAGACTTGGTCCAATAGCAGCTGGGGGAACAATGTTTCATACAAAACAACTTACATACACTAACACAACATTAAACACAACTATAAACACACATACAGTACAACAATTACATGTTACGTTAAAAACACGAAAGTCTTGACTAAAACCAGCTGTCCATAAAGACAATTACACTCTTCTATGATATATACATCGATCAAGTGTTTAAACTCCACCAACGAAACTAGATCATCAAATTTTTAAATGTTCAGGAGAGAATTCCAGGACCACGGAGCTGAGTAACTAAAACTATTTCTACCAAGACCTGTTCTAATTGTTGGTTCTGTTAGAAGTAAACCCTCTGGGGGTCTATTAGCATGTCCAGCAAACTGGGAACGTTCCTAGAACATTAGCTTAGATTTCCATGAATTTCTAGCTGGGTTTTTATCTAACATTAGGATTATAACGTCCCAAAAACATTCAAATCATTATTCAGAAAACGTTTTAAATGAAATATCACTGGAATGTTCTAACGTTTACTAAAACGTTATACACAACATCTGTAACAATCACCAAGGAAAAATTCCCCAAACGTTCTCATTAGGTTTCCAGATGATGTAATGTTTTTAGAACATACTACCACAACTTAATGTGAGTGGGAACGTTCTGGAAACATCAGAGAAAACGTTTTACACAAACATTGTCTAATCATTAGCACAACTGGATAGTTTTTGTCTTATGAGAACATTTGCCGCAACCTAACGAATGTTCTGGGAACTTTCACAGAAACCATTTTGGTTTGCTGGGTAGATGTATAGTAATCTATAAAATGTTTACTTTAAGGAAAATGTTTTTTATATATTTTTTAATTTTACATTTTTAAGTACACATAATGTACTTTAACAGTATGCATTAAGGTGCCTGTAAAATAATGAGTGTCCAAAACGAATGTAAACATTAATACATGCGTTTCTATAACTACCTAAATCTATTCTAGTGCCGAGAAGGAGGCACGGCGTTTTCAACACAGGGTTTTAATTTATTTTTACTATTTTCTACATTGTACTGTAGAATAATAGTGAAAACATCAAAACTATTAAATAGCACATATGGAATCATGTAGTAACCAAGAAAGTGTTAAACAAATCAAAATATATTTTATATTTGAGATTCTTCAAAGTAGCCAGCCTTTGCCTTGATGACAGCTTTGCACACTCTTGGCATTCTCTCAACCAGCTTCATGAGGTAGTCACCTGGAATGCATTTCTATTAACAGGTGTGCCTTGTTAAAAGTTAATTTGTGGACTTTCTTTCCTTCTTTCAGCCAATCAGTTGTGTTGTAACAAGGTAGGGGTGGTATACAGAAGATAGCTCTATTTGGTAAAAGACTAAGTACATATTTTTGGTTCCAACCGCAGTGTCTTTGTGAGACGCAGAGTGGGTGAACGGATGATCTCCGCATGCGTGGTTCCCAACGTGAAGCATGGAGGAGGAGGTGTAATGTGTGGGGGTGCTTTGCTGGTGACACTGTCTGTGATTTACATGGAATTCAAGGCACACTTAACCAGCATGGCTACCACAGCATTCTGCAGCGATATGCCATCCCATCTGGTTTGCGCTTAGTGGGACTATCATTTGTTTTTCAACAGGAAAATGACCCAACACACCTTCAGGCTGTGTAAGAGCTATTTGACCAAGAAGGAGAGTGATGGAGTGCTCCATCAGATGACCTGGCCTCCACAATCACCCGACCTCAACCCAATTAAGATGGTTTGGGATGAGTTGGACTGCGGAGTGAAGGATGTCACGCCCTGGCCTTAGTTATCTTTGTTTTCTTTATTATTTTAGTTAGGTCAGGGTGTGACATGGGGAATGTATGTGTTTTTTGGATTGTCTAGGGGTTTTGTACGTTTAATGGGTCAGTGTCTTGTCTAGGTGTTTGTATGTCTATGGCTGCCTAGATTGGTTCTCAATTAGAGGCAGCTGTGGTTCATTGTCTCTGATTGAGAGCCATATTTAAGGCAGCCATAGGCATTTGGGTTTTGTGGGTAATTGTCTATGTTCTATGTTGCATGTGTGCACTTAGTTCGTTTTAGCTTCACGATCGTTTGTTTTTGTTCGTTTAATAAGTGTTTGTTTTTCTTCATTAAAAGAAGATGTCTTTTTTCCACGCTGCGCCTTGGTCCACTCATTCGTCTCATAACGATCGTGACAGAATTACCCACCGTAACGGGACCAAGCAGCGTGTTAAGCAGCAGCAGGAGCAGCGCATAAAGGATTCTTGGACTTGGGAGGAGATACTGGAAGGGACCTTGGGCTCAACCGGGAGAATATCACCTCCCTCGTGAAGAGCTGGAGGCAGCTAAAGCCGAGAGGAGGCGATATGAGGAGGCAGCACGGAAGCAAGGCTGGAAGCCCGAGAGTCAAACCCAAAAATTTCTTGGGAGGGGGGGCCTACAAGGGAGTGTGGCGAAGTCAGGTAGGAGACCTGCGCCAACTCCCCGAGCTTACCGTGGAGCGCGAAAGTACGGGCAGACACCGTGTTATGCGGTAGAGCGCACGGTGTCTCCTGTACATGTGCACAACCCGGTGCGGGTTATTCCACCTCCCCGCACTGGCAGGGCTAGATTGAGTATTGAGCCGGATGTCATGAAGCCGGCCCAACACATCTGGCCTCCAGTGCGTCTCCTCGGGCCGGCATACATGGCACCAGCCTTACGCATGGTGTCCCCGGTTCGCCTACACAGCCCAGTGCGGGTTATTCCACCTCCCCGCACTGGTCGGGCTACGGGGAGCATTCAACCAGGTAAGGTTGGGCAGGCTCAGTGCTCAAGGGAGCCAGTACGCCTGCACGGTCCGGTATTTCCGGCGCCACCTCCCCGCCCCAGCCCAGTACCACCAGTGCCTACACCACGCACCAGGCTTCCAGTGTGTCTCCAGAGCCCTGTTCCTCCTCCACGCACTCGCCCTATGGTGCGTGTCTCCAGCCCGGTACCACCAGTTCCGGCACCACGCACCAAGCCTCCTGTGCGCCTCCAGAGTCCTGTGCGTCCTGTTGCTGCTCCCCGCACTAGCCCTGAGATGCGTGTCCCCAGCCCGGTACCACCAGTGCCGGCACCACGCACTAGGCCTAATGTGCGTCTCCAGGGTCCAGTATGCCCTGTTCCTTCTCCCCGCACTAGCCCTGAGATGCGTGTCCCCAGCCCGGTACCACCAGTTCCGGCACCACGCACTAGGCTTAATGTGCGTCTCCAGGGTCCAGTATGCCCTGTTCCTTCTCCCCGCACTAGCCTTCAGGTGCGTGTCCCCAGCCCGGTACCACCAGTTCCGGTACCACGCACCAGGCCTATAGTGCGCCTCGAGAATTCAGTGTGCCCTGTTCCTGCTCCCCGCACTAGCCTTGAGGTGCATGTCTCCAGTCCGGTACCACCAGTTCCGGCACCACGCACCAGGCCTACTGTGCGCCTCAGCAGGTCAGAGTCGGCCGTCTGCCCAACGCCGCCTGCACTGCTCGTCTGCCCAGCGCCGTCTGAGCTGCCTGCCTGCCCAGCGCCGTCTGAGCCATCCGTCTGCCCAGCGCCATCTGAGCCATCCGTCTGCCCAGCTCCATCTGAGCCATCCATCTGCCCAGCGCCATCTGAGCCATCCGTCTGCCCAGCGCCATCTGAGCCATCCGTCTGCCCAGCGCCATCTGAGCCATCCGTCTGCCCAGCGCCATCTGAGCCATCCGTCTGCCCAGCGCCATCTGAGCCATCCGTCTGCCCAGCGCCATCTGAGCCATCCGTCTGTCCCGAGCCATTAGAGCCGCCCGTCTGTCCCGAGCCGTCAGAGCCGCCAGTCAGTCAGGAGCCGCTAGAGCCGCCAGTCAGCCAGGATCTGCCAGAGCCGCCAACCAGCCAGGATCTTCCAGAGCCGCCAGTCAGCCAGGATCTGCCAGAGCCGCCAGTCAGCCAGGATCTGCCAGAGCCGCCAGTCAGCCAGGATCTGCCAGAGCCGCCAGTCAGCCAGGATCTGCCAGAGCCGCCAGCCAGTCAGGACCAGCCAGAGCCGTCATCCAGCCATGACCAGCCAGAGCCGTCATCCAGCCATGACCAGCCAGAGCCGTCATCCAGCCATGACCAGCCAGAGCCGTCATCCAGCCATGACCAGCCAGAGCCGTCATCCAGCCATGACCAGCCAGAGCCGTCATCCAGCCATGACCAGCCAGAGCCGTCATCCAGCCATGACCAGCCAGAGCCGTCAGCCAGCCATGACCAGCCAGAGCCGTCAGCCAGCCATGACCAGCCAGAGCCGTCAGCCAGCCATGACCAGCCAGAGCCGTCAGCCAGCCATGACCAGCCAGAGCCGTCAGCCAGCCAGGATCTGCCAGAGCCGCCAGCCAGCCAGGATCTGCCAGAGCCGCCAGCCAGCCAGGATCTTCCAGAGCCGCCAGTCAGCCAGGATCTGCCAGAGCCGCCAGTCAGCCAGGATCTGCCAGAGCCGCCAGTCAGCCAGGATCTGCCAGAGCCGCCAGCCAGCCAGGACCAGCCAGAGCCGTCATCCAGCCATGACCAGCCAGAGCCGTCATCCAGCCATGACCAGCCAGAGCCGTCAGCCAGCCATGACCAGCCAGAGCCGTCAGCCAGCCATGACCAGCCAGAGCCGTCAGCCAGCCATGACCAGCCAGAGCCGTCAGCCAGCCATGACCAGCCAGAGCCGTCAGCCAGCCAGGATCTGCCAGAGCCGCCAGTCAGCCAGGATCTTCCAGAGCCGCCAGTCAGCCAGGATCTTCCAGAGCCGCCAGTCAGCCAGGATCTACCAGAGCCACCAAAGCGGGTATTGACAATGGTGGAGTGGGGGTCACGTCCCGCACCCGAGCCGCCGCCATAAGAAGGCCCACCCCGGACCCTCCCCTTCTGTGTCAGGTTTTGCGGCCGGAGTCCGCACCTTTGGGGGGGGGGGGGGGGGTACTGTCACGCCCTGGCCTTAGTTATCTTTGTTTTCTTTATTATTTTAGTTAGGTCAGGGTGTGACATGGGGAATGTATGTGTTTTTGGGATTGTCTAGGGGTTTTGTACGTTTAATGGGTCAGTGTCTTGTCTAGGTGTTTGTATGTCTATGGCTGCCTAGATTGGTTCTCAATTAGAGGCAGCTGTGGTTCATTGTCTCTGATTGAGAGCCATATTTAAGGCAGCCATAGGCATTTGGGTTTTGTGGGTAATTGTCTATGTTCTATGTTGCATGTGTGCACTTAGTTCGTTTTAGCTTCACGATCGTTTGTTTTGTTCGTTTAATAAGTGTTTGTTTTTCTTCATTAAAAGAAGATGTCTTTTTTCCACGCTGCGCCTTGGTCCACTCATTCGTCTCATAACGATCGTGACAAAGGAAAAGCTGCCAACAAGTGCTCAGCATATGTGTGAACTCCTTCAAGACTGTGGGAAAAGCATTCCAGATTAAGCTGGTTGAGAGAATGCCAAGAATGTGAAAAGCTGTCATCAAGGCAAAGGGTGGCTACTTTGAAGAATCTAAAATCTAAAATCTGTTTTAATTTGTTTAACACATTTTTGGTTACTACTTGATTCCATATGTGTTATTTCATAGTTCTGATATCACTATTATTCTACAATGTAGGAAATAGTAAAAAAAATAAAGAAAAACCCTTGAATGAGTAGGTGTGTCAAAACTATTGACTGGTACTGTATGTAAATCATTGAGTAGAAGTAGGGTTGAAAAAAGTCCGGTGACTTTCCCAAAATGTCCTGGTTTTCCATAAATCCTAGTTAGAAGATTCCTTGTATTACGAGGGAATAACGTCTGAGGAGACGTCTGCAGAGATTGAATTCACGATAACTGCTGCAGATGTCTCCTCCAGAGTATATTACCTTAAAAAGACAAGTACAGTGTGTTTGTCGACAACACGCATATGAGGTAGTGATTATCCTGGCAGTGGTGCTTCATAGGGTTTCTGGAAAACTAACCAGAAGATTCCGGGAATTGGGAGGGAATAAGCAGGAAATCCAGAATCCTGGGAATTCTGGGAAAGATCCTGGAATGTTTGAACCCTCAGTGCTTACCTGTCTCCTGTCGTGAAGGCCGATCCATATGTCTGTTGGTATCCCTGGGATACGGCTGTTGACGAGATCGTAGACAAACACATTCTCCTCCCAGCTGAGAACTCAGACAAGGGATGGTTAGAGATAGAGAGAGGTGTCTCTGTGTGTGTGTGTGTGTGTGTGTGTGTGTGTGTGTGTGTGTGTGTGTGTGTGTGTGTGTGTGTGTGTGTGTGTGTGTGTGTGTGTGTGTGTGTGTGTGTGTGTGTGTGTGTGTGTGTGTGTGTGTGTGTGTGTATCCTCTCACCTGTAGTGTGGCAGTGTGTGGACCTTTGTGTGTGTATATGAACAGGTATCCCTCTCACCTGTGTACGGAGGTGAGTTTGGCAGACTTGAGACCATTGGAGAATTCAGCGCAGTACAGGTCAGCCTCGGCCCAGGTCCGGTTCAGGGGGAAGAAACGGTAGCAGTGACCTTCGAACTCAGTCCAGAACAACGGACAGGTGACGGGAAGGCCTGGTTCTGGCAACTGGAGGGGGAAGGCTGGGGGAGGGAGGGAGAGAGGGAGAGGAAGGGAAGGGAAGGGAGAGAGGGAGAGGAAGGGAAGGGAAGGGAGAGAGAGGGGGGTCAGGAGATGGGAAGAGGAGAGAGACGAGAGGGGGGGAGGTAAGAGAGAGCGGGGGAGGGAGGGAGGATACCATATGTAACTAAAATGTTGAAAGAGAATAGGTTACACTGCTCTTAAAAGTAATTGTGAATACTCTGCATTCAATGTTTTCCTTGTCATGTTCATTATCAAGTTAGACTGCAGCACTCCTTTCATGAGGACCCCAGGAAGAGCAGCTGGTGCTTCTGCAGCGGCTAATGGGGATCCTAATAAATACCAAATTGTCACGTGTTTATGGACTTACCCAAAGCTAGACTTTCAGTTACTCTGTATCCTTCACCAAGACTATCAGTTACTCTGTATCCCTTCACCAAGACTATCAGTTACTCTGTATCCCTTCACCAAGACTATCAGTTACTCTGTATCCTTCACCAAGACTATCAGTTACTCTGTATCACTTCACCAAGACTATCAGTTACTCTGTATCCCTTCACCAAGACTATCAGTTACTCTGTATCACTTCACCAAGACTATCAGTTACTCTGTATCCCTTCACCAAGACTTTCAGTGACTCTGTATCCCTTCACCAAGACTATCAGTTACTCTGTATCCCTTCACCAAGACTATCAGTTACTCTGTATCCTTCACCAAGACTATCAGTTACTCTGTATCACTTCACCAAGACTATCAGTTACTCTGTATCCCTTCACCAAGACTATCAGTTACTCTGTATCCTTCACCAAGACTATCAGTTACTCTGTATCCCTTCACCAAGACTATCAGTTACTCTGTATCCCTTCACCAAGACTTTCAGTGACTCTGTATCCCTTCACCAAGACTATCAGTTACTCTGTATCCTTCACCAAGACTATCAGTTACTCTGTATCCCTTCACCAAGACTATGAGTTACTCTGTATCCCTTCACTAAGACTTTCAGTGACTCTGTATCCCTTCACCAAGACTATCAGTTACTCTGTATCACTTCACCAAGACTATCAGTGACTCTGTATCCCTTCACCAAGACTATCAGTGACTCTGTATCCCTTCACCAAGACTATCAGTTACTCTGTATCACTTCACCAAGACTATCAGTTACTCTGTATCCCTTCACCAAGACTATCAGTTACTCTGTATCCCTTCACCAAGACTATCAGTTACTCTGTATCCCTTCACCAAGACTATCAGTTACTCTGTAACCCTTCACCAAGACTATCAGTTACTCTGTATCCCTTCACCAAGATTACCAGCCACACAGCCTCCAAGGAGAGGATGAAACAACAAGTCAAATAGGAAATAGGATTTCTTGAAGTTAAAGAAATGACAAAAGGCAGTTTATAAATCTCTTGAAATATTACAACTAAACAGTAAACCCAGACACAACAGTCTTGAGTAACGAGGAAGAAAAACTGCTAATTAGAAACAAGACATTGTAACACAAATAAGATACATCTAGAAATATCAAATAAAGGTTTTAAAGACTGTCACATGTCACAGTATAGGCCTGTAGTCATGCAATTTCCATATGAGAACATGCATCTAGTTTCCACCTCCACCAGCCCTAACCCTAGGCGGTCTCTCCCTCCAGCTGCCCCAGAAAGGAGCCCTGTGGTCAGGTTGGCTCCCTGCTCATGCCCCTTGATCCTCTGGTTCTGCTGGAAGCCTGGTTCCTCAGCCCGGGTGGTTAACTAACAAACAAACAAATAAACTAACTAACAAACTAACTAACTAACTGACCAATCAATCAATCAAACAAATGTATTTATAAAGCCCTTTTTACATCAGCTGATGTCACAAAGTGCTGTACAGAAACCCAGCCTAAAACCCCAAACAGCAAGCAATGCAGGTGTAGAAGCACGGTGGCTAGGAAAAACTCCCTAGAAATAAAGGACCCTAGGAAGAAACCTAGAGAGGAACCAGGCTCTGAGGGTTGGCCAGTCCTCTTCTGGCTGTGCCGGGTGGAGATTATAACAGAACATGGCCAAGATGTTCAAACGTTCATAGATGACCAGCAGGGTCAAATAATAATAATCTGAGTGACTGTAGATAGAGCATTGGAAGATGCTGTCACCTTTCCCCTTCTAGGATACCAAGGACTACCAGGGATACATCGGGTTTATTTTACTTCAGGTAACACTTATTTCTCTTAAAACTGGATTGTAGGTTAAGGGCTTGTAAGTAAGCATTTCACAATAAGGTCTACGCCTGTTGTATTCGGCGCATGTGACAAATAAAATGTGATTTGTTTTGATCTTCTTCAGTGACTATACCCAGAGGAAGCACACCTTCCTCCCCCAAACGTTTGTTTACCGCCGCAGCCACCACACCTAAATAGTAGTACTCACCGTGTGTGATCTTGATGTTGGTGGAAGGGATAGTCCTCACAGGAAGAGCCCAGAGGAGCAGGGTCAGACACAACTCCCAGCAGAGCATCTTCCAACAGAAACACAGAAAGACAGGCAGAGAGAGAGAGAATCTAGATCCACTGACTCGGAATATGGGTGTGTGTGTGTGGCTTTTCTTCTGTGTGATGAGAGGGGGGAAGTGCAGTGTGTGTGTGTGTGTGAGTGTGAGTCAGTGTTGAGTAGTGGCTCTGGGAGATTAGATGGTGTCTCTCAGTCGTGCACAGGAAGAAATCAGTGTGTGTGTATGTGTGTGTGTATGTGAGAGAGAGAGAGAGAGAGAGAGAGAGAGAGAGAGAGAGAGAGAGAGAGAGAGAGAGAGAGAGAGAGAGAGAGAGAGAGAGAGAGAGAGAGAGAGAGAGAGAGAGAGAGAGAGAGAGAGAGAGAGAGAGAGAGAGAGAGAGAGTGTTCATTTTATTGTTTATTTCACTTTTGTATATTATCTACCTCACTTGCTTTGGTAATGTTAACATATGTTTCCCATGCCAATAAAGCCCATTGAATTGAATTGAGGGAGAGGGGGGAGAAAGAGAGAAAAATACTCCCCAACCCCTTCTTGTTTTGCAAGGCTTCTCACTCGATCACATCATTGGCTCTGCAAGGGAGAGAACGAAAGAACGACAGAGAGAAAACTAGAGAGGAGAAGGAGGAGAGAGAGACTCACACCCTAATACGCACTGAAAGAGGAGGAGAGAGACTCACACCCAAATACACATGTCCAACACTGAAGGGGGAGGGGAGAAGACTTTAACACTCAACACTGAAAGGGGAGAAGACTTTAACACTCAACACTGAAGGGGGAGAAGACGTTAACCCTCAACACTGAAGGGGGAGTTGGTGCCTCTAGGGCGATCAGTCCTGAAAGTTGGTGGAGTTGGTGCCTCTAGGGAGATCAGTCCTGAAAGTTGGTGGAGTTGGTGCCTCTAGGGAGATCAGTCCTGAAAGTTGGTGGAGTTGGTGCCTCTAGGGCGATCAGTCCTGAAAGTTGGTGGAGTTGGTGCCTCTAGGGAGATCAGTCCTGAAAGTTGGTGGAGTTGGTGTCTCTAGGGAGATCAGTCCTGAAAGTTGGTGGAGTTGGTGCCTCTAGGGAGATCAGTCCAGAAAGTTGGTGGAGTTGGTGCCTCTAGGGTGATCAGTCCTGAAAGTTGGTGGAGTTGGTGCCTCTAGGGCGATCAGTCCAGAAAGTTGGTGGAGTTGGTGCCTCTAGGGCGATCGGTCCTGAAAGATAGTGGAGTTGGTGCCTCTAGGGAGATCAGTCCTGAAAGATGGTGGAGTTGGTGCCTCTAGGGAGATCAGTCCTGAAAGTTGGTGGAGTTGGTGCCTCTAGGGAGATCAGTCCTGAAAGTTGGTGGAGTTGGTGCCTCTAGGGAGATCAGTCCAGAAAGTTGGTGGAGTTGGTACCTCTAGGACGATCAGTCCTGAAAGTTGGTGGAGTTGGTGCCTCTAGGGCGATCAGTCCTGAAAGTTGGTGGAGTTGGTGCCTCTAGGGAGATCAGTCCTGAAAGATGGTGGAGTTGGTGCCTCTAGGGAGATCAGTCCTGAAAGATAGTGGAGTTGGTGCCTCTAGGGAGATCAGTCCTGAAAGATGGTGGAGTTGGTGCCTCTAGGGAGATCAGTCCTGAAAGTTGGTGGAGTTGGTGCCTCTAGGGAGATCAGTCCTGAAAGTTGGTGGAGTTGGTGCCTCTAGGGAGATCAGTCCAGAAAGTTGGTGGAGTTGGTGCCTCTAGGGCGATCAGTCCTGAAAGTTGGTGGAGTTGGTGCCTCTAGGGCGATCAGTCCTGAAAGTTGGTGGAGTTGGTGCCTCTAGAGAGATCAGTCCTGAAAGATGGTGGAGTTGGTGTCTCTAGGGAGATCAGTCCTGAAAGTTGGTGGAGTTGGTGCCTCTAGGGAGATCAGTCCAGAAAGTTGGTGGAGTTGGTGCCTCTAGGGTGATCAGTCCTGAAAGTTGGTGGAGTTGGTGCCTCTAGGGCGATCAGTCCAGAAAGTTGGTGGAGTTGGTGCCTCTAGGGTGATCAGTCCTGAAAGTTGGTGGAGTTGGTGCCTCTAGGGCGATCAGTCCTGAAAGATAGTGGAGTTGGTGCCTCTAGGGAGATCAGTCCTGAAAGATGGTGGAGTTGGTGCCTCTAGGGAGATCAGTCCTGAAAGTTGGTGGAGTTGGTGCCTCTAGGGAGATCAGTCCTGAAAGTTGGTGGAGTTGGTGCCTCTAGGGAGATCAGTCCAGAAAGTTGGTGGAGTTGGTACCTCTAGGGCGATCAGTCCTGAAAGTTGGTGGAGTTGGTGCCTCTAGGGAGATCAGTCCAGAAAGTTGGTGGAGTTGGTGCCTCTAGGGAGATCAGTCCTGAAAGATGGTGGAGTTGGTGCCTCTAGGGAGATCAGTCCTGAAAGATAGTGGAGTTGGTGCCTCTAGGGAGATCAGTCCTGAAAGATGGTGGAGTTGGTGCCTCTAGGGAGATCAGTCCTGAAAGATAGTGGAGTTGGTGCCTCTAGGGAGATCAGTCCTGAAAGATGGTGGAGTTGGTGCCTCTAGGGAGATCAGTCCAGAAAGTTGGTGGAGTTGGTGCCTCTAGGGCGATCAGTCCTGAAAGTTGGTGGAGTTGGTGCCTCTAGGGCGATCAGTCCTGAAAGTTGGTGGAGTTGGTGCCTCTAGGGAGATCAGTCCTGAAAGATGGTGGAGTTGGTGCCTCTAGGGAGATCAGTCCTGAAAGTTGGTGGAGTTGGTGCCTCTAGGGCGATCAGTCCTGAAAGTTGGTGGAGTTGGTGCCTCTAGGGAGATCAGTCCTGAAAGTTGGTGGAGTTGGTGCCTCTAGGGAGATCAGTCCTGAAAGATGGTGGAGTTGGTGCCTCTAGGGTGATCAGGTGGATGTTAGAGGGCCTTTTACTGAACAATGGGTCTGTTTCATATGACTGGGTTTAGATGTTCATGTTTTAGTGTTTGCTTTTCATGTACTGAGTAATTGATATGTATGTGTAGTATAATGGTTGTTATTGATGTGTTGTTTATTGATGTGTTGTTTATTGGTGTTGTTATTGATGTGTATGTACAGTGTAATGGTTGTTGATTTATGTGTATGTATAGTGTAATGGTTGTTATTGATGTGTTGTTTATTGATGTGCTGTTTATTGATGTGTTATTTATAGATGTGTTGTTTATTGATGTGTTTGACGGGTCGTCATTGTAAATAACAGTTTGTTATTAATTGACTTACCTGTATAAATATAGGTGAAATTAAAAAAAAAGCTAAATATTC
>NC_052309.1:91508096-91698096 GCF_016432855.1 Salvelinus namaycush | reverse complement strand
GCTAATGATGGCTGATAATGGGGGCTTTAAGGCCGATTTGTGGTCCCAGTCTGTGCCTGAATGGATGGACAGGGTTTAAAAAAATATATAATTTAACTAGGCAAGTGGGTTAAGAACAAATGTTTATTTACAATGACGGCCCACCCCGACCAAACCCGGACCCGGTTGGGCTCCCTAACTTGTTATTGAAGCACTGTGTGAAAAAAGGTTGTGGCCCCGGTCCACTGAGCCTCAGATGTACTAAATAAGGACAGATTGAGAGTTTTAGTGTGTAACTTCTGTCCTCTCTACCATGTCCAGTTATAACTTCTGTCCTCTCTACCATGTCCAGTTATAACTTCTGTCCTCTCTACCATGTCCAGTTATAACTTCTGTCCTCTCTACCATGTCCAGTTATAACTTCTGTCCTCTCTACCATGTCCAGTTATAACTTCTGTCCTCTCTACCATGTCCAGTTATAACTTCTGTCCTCTCTACCATGTCCAGTTATAACTTCTGTCCTCTCTACCATGTCCAGACAGTTATAACTTCTGTCCTCTCTACCATGTCTAGACAGTTATAACTTCTGTCCTCTCTACCATGTCTAGATAGTTATAACTTCTGTCCTCTCTACCATGTCCAGTTATAACTTCTGTCCTCTCTACCATGTCCAGTTATAACTTCTGTCCTCTCTACCATGTCCAGACAGTTATAACTTCTGTCCTCTCTACCATGTCTAGATAGTTATAACTTCTGTCCTCTCTACCATGTCCAGTTATAACTTCTGTCCTCTCTACCATGTCCAGACAGTTATAACTTCTGTCCTCTCTACCATGTCCAGTTATAACTTCTGTCCTCTCTACCATGTCCAGACAGTTATAACTTCTGTCCTCTCTACCATGTCCAGTTATAACTTCTGTCCTCTCTACCATGTCTAGACAGTTATAACTTCTGCCCTCTCTACCATGTCCAGACAGTTATAACTTCTGTCCTCTCTACCATGTCCAGTTATAACTTCTGTCCTCTCTACCATGTCCAGTTATAACTTCTGTCCTCTCTACCATGTCTAGACAGTTATAACTTCGGTCCTCTCTACCATGTCTAGACAGTTATAACTTCTGTCCTCTCTACCATGTCTAGATAGTTATAACTTCTGTCCTCTCTACCATGTCTAGATAGTTATAACTTCTGTCCTCTCTACCATGTCTAGATAGTTATAACTTCTGTCCTCTCTACCATGTCTAGATAGTTATAACTTCTGTCCTCTCTACCATGTCCAGTTATAACTTCTGTCCTCTCTACCATGTCCAGACAGTTATAACTTCTGTCCTCTCTACCATGTCTAGATAGTTATAACTTCTGTCCTCTCTACCATGTCCAGTTATAACTTCTGTCCTCTCTACCATGTCCAGTTATAACTTCTGTCCTCTCTACCATGTCTAGACAGTTATAACTTCTGTCCTCTCTACCATGTCTATATAGTTATAACTTCTGTCCTCTCTACCATGTCTATATAGTTATAACTTCTGTCCTCTCTACCATGTCCAGTTATAACTTCTGTCCTCTCTACCATGTCTATATAGTTATAACTTCTGTCCTCTCTACCATGTCTAGACAGTTATAACTTCTGTCCTCTCTACCATGTCCAGACAGTTATAACTTCTGTCCTCTCTACCATGTCTAGATAGTTATAACTTCTGTCCTCTCTACCATGTCCAGACAGTTATAACTTCTGTCCTCTCTACCATGTCTATATAGTTATAACTTCTGTCCTCTCTACCATGTCCAGTTATAACTTCTGTCCTCTCTACCATGTCCAGTTATAACTTCTGTCCTCTCTACCATGTCCAGTTATAACTTCTGTCCTCTCTACCATGTCCAGTTATAACTTCTGTCCTCTCTACCATGTCCAGACAGTTATAACTTCTGTCCTCTCTACCATGTCTAGACAGTTATAACTTCTGTCCTCTCTACCATGTCTAGATAGTTATAACTTCTGTCCTCTCTACCATGTCCAGTTATAACTTCTGTCCTCTCTACCATGTCCAGTTATAACTTCTGTCCTCTCTACCATGTCCAGACAGTTATAACTTCTGTTTTCTCTACCATGTCTAGATAGTTATAACTTCTGTCCTCTCTACCATGTCCAGTTATAACTTCTGTCCTCTCTACCATGTCCAGTTATAACTTCTGTCCTCTCTACCATGTCCAGACAGTTATAACTTCTGTCCTCTCTACCATGTCCAGTTATAACTTCTGTCCTCTCTACCATGTCTAGAGAGTTATAACTTCTGTCCTCTCTACCATGTCCAGTTATAACTTCTGTCCTCTCTACCATGTCCAGTTATAACTTCTGTCCTCTCTACCATGTCTAGACAGTTATAACTTCGGTCCTCTCTACCATGTCTAGACAGTTATAACTTCTGTCCTCTCTACCATGTCTAGATAGTTATAACTTCTGTCCTCTCTACCATGTCTAGATAGTTATAACTTCTGTCCTCTCTACCATGTCTAGATAGTTATAACTTCTGTCCTCTCTACCATGTCTAGATAGTTATAACTTCTGTCCTCTCTACCATGTCCAGTTATAACTTCTGTCCTCTCTACCATGTCCAGACAGTTATAACTTCTGTCCTCTCTACCATGTCTAGATAGTTATAACTTCTGTCCTCTCTACCATGTCCAGTTATAACTTCTGTCCTCTCTACCATGTCCAGTTATAACTTCTGTCCTCTCTACCATGTCTAGACAGTTATAACTTCTGTCCTCTCTACCATGTCTATATAGTTATAACTTCTGTCCTCTCTACCATGTCTATATAGTTATAACTTCTGTCCTCTCTACCATGTCCAGTTATAACTTCTGTCCTCTCTACCATGTCTATATAGTTATAACTTCTGTCCTCTCTACCATGTCTAGACAGTTATAACTTCTGTCCTCTCTACCATGTCTAGATAGTTATAACTTCTGTCCTCTCTACCATGTCCAGTTATAACTTCTGTCCTCTCTACCATGTCCAGTTATAACTTCTGTCCTCTCTACCATGTCTAGACAGTTATAACTTCTGTCCTCTCTACCATGTCTATATAGTTATAACTTCTGTCCTCTCTACCATGTCTATATAGTTATAACTTCTGTCCTCTCTACCATGTCCAGTTATAACTTCTGTCCTCTCTACCATGTCTATATAGTTATAACTTCTGTCCTCTCTACCATGTCTAGACAGTTATAACTTCTGTCCTCTCTACCATGTCCAGACAGTTATAACTTCTGTCCTCTCTACCATGTCTAGATAGTTATAACTTCTGTCCTCTCTACCATGTCCAGACAGTTATAACTTCTGTCCTCTCTACCATGTCTATATAGTTATAACTTCTGTCCTCTCTACCATGTCCAGTTATAACTTCTGTCCTCTCTACCATGTCCAGTTATAACTTCTGTCCTCTCTACCATGTCCAGTTATAACTTCTGTCCTCTCTACCATGTCCAGTTATAACTTCTGTCCTCTCTACCATGTCCAGACAGTTATAACTTCTGTCCTCTCTACCATGTCTAGACAGTTATAACTTCTGTCCTCTCTACCATGTCTAGATAGTTATAACTTCTGTCCTCTCTACCATGTCCAGTTATAACTTCTGTCCTCTCTACCATGTCCAGTTATAACTTCTGTCCTCTCTACCATGTCCAGACAGTTATAACTTCTGTTTTCTCTACCATGTCTAGATAGTTATAACTTCTGTCCTCTCTACCATGTCCAGTTATAACTTCTGTCCTCTCTACCATGTCCAGTTATAACTTCTGTCCTCTCTACCATGTCCAGACAGTTATAACTTCTGTCCTCTCTACCATGTCCAGTTATAACTTCTGTCCTCTCTACCATGTCTAGACAGTTATAACTTCTGTCCTCTCTACCATGTCCAGTTATAACTTCTGTCCTCTCTACCATGTCCAGTTATAACTTCTGTCCTCTCTACCATGTCTAGACAGTTATAACTTCGGTCCTCTCTACCATGTCTAGACAGTTATAACTTCTGTCCTCTCTACCATGTCTAGATAGTTATAACTTCTGTCCTCTCTACCATGTCTAGATAGTTATAACTTCTGTCCTCTCTACCATGTCTAGATAGTTATAACTTCTGTCCTCTCTACCATGTCTAGATAGTTATAACTTCTGTCCTCTCTACCATGTCCAGTTATAACTTCTGTCCTCTCTACCATGTCCAGACAGTTATAACTTCTGTCCTCTCTACCATGTCTAGATAGTTATAACTTCTGTCCTCTCTACCATGTCCAGTTATAACTTCTGTCCTCTCTACCATGTCCAGTTATAACTTCTGTCCTCTCTACCATGTCTAGACAGTTATAACTTCTGTCCTCTCTACCATGTCTATATAGTTATAACTTCTGTCCTCTCTACCATGTCTATATAGTTATAACTTCTGTCCTCTCTACCATGTCCAGTTATAACTTCTGTCCTCTCTACCATGTCTATATAGTTATAACTTCTGTCCTCTCTACCATGTCTAGACAGTTATAACTTCTGTCCTCTCTACCATGTCCAGACAGTTATAACTTCTGTCCTCTCTACCATGTCCAGACAGTTATAACTTCTGTCCTCTCTACCATGTCTAGATAGTTATAACTTCTGTCCTCTCTACCATGTCCAGACAGTTATAACTTCTGTCCTCTCTACCATGTCTATATAGTTATAACTTCTGTCCTCTCTACCATGTCCAGTTATAACTTCTGTCCTCTCTACCATGTCCAGTTATAACTTCTGTCCTCTCTACCATGTCCAGTTATAACTTCTGTCCTCTCTACCATGTCCAGTTATAACTTCTGTCCTCTCTACCATGTCCAGACAGTTATAACTTCTGTCCTCTCTACCATGTCTAGACAGTTATAACTTCTGTCCTCTCTACCATGTCTAGATAGTTATAACTTCTGTCCTCTCTACCATGTCCAGTTATAACTTCTGTCCTCTCTACCATGTCCAGTTATAACTTCTGTCCTCTCTACCATGTCCAGACAGTTATAACTTCTGTCCTCTCTACCATGTCTAGATAGTTATAACTTCTGTCCTCTCTACCATGTCCAGTTATAACTTCTGTCCTCTCTACCATGTCCAGTTATAACTTCTGTCCTCTCTACCATGTCCAGACAGTTATAACTTCTGTCCTCTCTACCATGTCCAGTTATAACTTCTGTCCTCTCTACCATGTCTAGACAGTTATAACTTCTGCCCTCTCTACCATGTCCAGACAGTTATAACTTCTGTCCTCTCTACCATGTCCAGTTATAACTTCTGTCCTCTCTACCATGTCCAGTTATAACTTCTGTCCTCTCTACCATGTCTAGACAGTTATAACTTCTGTCCTCTCTACCATGTCTAGACAGTTATAACTTCTGTCCTCTCTACCATGTCTAGATAGTTATAACTTCTGTCCTCTCTACCATGTCTAGATAGTTATAACTTCTGTCCTCTCTACCATGTCTAGATAGTTATAACTTCTGTCCTCTCTACCATGTCTAGATAGTTATAACTTCTGTCCTCTCTACCATGTCCAGTTATAACTTCTGTCCTCTCTACCATGTCCAGACAGTTATAACTTCTGTCCTCTCTACCATGTCTAGATAGTTATAACTTCTGTCCTCTCTACCATGTCCAGTTATAACTTCTGTCCTCTCTACCATGTCCAGTTATAACTTCTGTCCTCTCTACCATGTCTAGACAGTTATAACTTCTGTCCTCTCTACCATGTCTATATAGTTATAACTTCTGTCCTCTCTACCATGTCTATATAGTTATAACTTCTGTCCTCTCTACCATGTCCAGTTATAACTTCTGTCCTCTCTACCATGTCTATATAGTTATAACTTCTGTCCTCTCTACCATGTCTAGACAGTTATAACTTCTGTCCTCTCTGCCATGTCCAGACAGTTATAACTTCTGTCCTCTCTACCATGTCCAGACAGTTATAACTTCTGTCCTCTCTACCATGTCTAGATAGTTATAACTTCTGTCCTCTCTACCATGTCCAGACAGTTATAACTTCTGTCCTCTCTACCATGTCTAGATAGTTATAACTTCTGTCCTCTCTAACATGTCTAGATAGTTATAACCAGTGTTCCCCTTCTTTAGTCATCAGCTGTCATCACCGCCATGCCCTTCACTGTCAGAGAGAAACCACTTGACTTGGACACTGTTTATTGTACTGCGCTGTTTCCTGGCAACATGATGTGTGTGTTGTGTGTATGTGTGTATGTGTGTGTGTGCAAAGTGGAGGCCAAGGAAAGTTAGTGTGGAGAGAGAGGGGGGGGGGGGGGGGGGGGATACAGCAGCACCTAGATCTTCTGCACAGATTCTGTCAGACCTGGGCCCTGACAGTAAATCTCTGTAGGACAAAAATTATGGGTTTCCAAAAAAGGTCCAGGACCACGAATACAAATTCCATCTAGACACCGTTACCCTAGAGCACACAAAAAACTATACATACCTCGGCCTAAACACCAACTTCCACAAAGCTGTGAACGATCTGAGAGACGAGGCAAGAAGGGCCTTCTATGCCATCAAAAGGAACATCAAATTCTACATACCAATTAGGATCTGGCTAAAAATGCTAAAAATACTTGAATCACTATGGTGGTCTGTTTCAACTGTTCTGCCTGCGGTTATGGAACCCCTACCTGTCCCAGACCTGCTGTTTTCAACTCTTAATGATCGGCTATGAAAAGCCAACCGACATTTATTCTTGATTATTATTTGACCATGCTTGTCACTTATGAACATTTTGAACATCTTGGCCATGTTCTGTTATAATCTCCACCCGGCACAGCCAGAAGAGGACTGGCCACCCCTCATAGCCTGGTTCCTCTCTAGGTTTCTTCCTAGGTTTTGGCCTTTCTAGGGAGTTTTTCCTAGCCACCGTGCTTCTACACCTGCATTGCTTGCTGTTTGGTGTTTTAGGCTGGGTTTCTGTACAGCACTTTGAGATATTAGCTGATGTACGAAGGGCTATATAAAATAAACTTGATTTGATTTGAATCAGTTATAGGACCCATTGTCCTTTATGATTGTGAGGTCGGGGGTCCGCCCACCAACCAAGAACTCACACAATGGGACAAACACCAAATTGCGACTCTGCAGGCAGAATTCTGCAACAACATCCTTCGTGTACAACGTAGAACACCAAATAATGCATTAGGCCAATACCCACTAATGATCAAAATCCAGAAAACAGACGTTAAATTCTACAACCACCAAGGAAGCGATTCCCAAACCTTCCATAACAAAGCCTTCACCTACAAAGAGATGGACCTGGAAAAGAGTCCTCTAAGCAAGCTGGTCCTGGGGCTCTGTTCACAAACACAAACAGACCCCACAGAGCCCCAGGACAGCAACACAATTAGACCCAAACAAATCATGAGAAAACAAAACGATAATTACTTTACACATGGGAAAGAATTTTGCAAACTAGAATGATATTTGGCCCTAAACAGAGAGTACAGTGGCAGAATACCTGATCACTGTGACTGACCCAAACTTAAGGAAAGCTTTGACTATGAACAGACTCAGTGAGCATAGCCTTGCTATTGACAAAGGCCGCAGTTGGCAGACTTGTCTCTCAAGTTTGCCTAGGCTATGTGCACACTGCCTACAAAATGAGGTGGAAACTGAGCTGCACTTCCTAACCTCCTGCCAAATGTATGACCATATTAGAGACACATATCTCAGATTACACAGACCCATAAAGAGTTCAAAAACAAACCCAATTTTGATAGAATCTCATATCTATTGGGTGAAACACCACAGTGTGCCATCACAGAAGCAACATTTGTGACCTGTTGCCACAAAAAAAGGGCAACCAGTGAAGAACAAACAACATTGTATATACAACCCATATTTATGTTTATTTATTTCCTTTTGTAATTTAATTATTTGCACATAATATGACATTTGGAATAAATGTCTTTATTCCTTTGGAGTTTAATGTTGATATCAGGAATCAAGGTAAGACCCAAGTGCAGACTGTGTGAAGTAACACTGTTTATAGTAACACCAGGGGCAGGCAAACGACAGGTCAAGGCAGGCAGGGGTCGGTAATCCAGAGTAGAGGTCAAGGTACAGGACGGCAGGACAAGGCAGGCAGGGGTCGATAATCCAGAGTAGAGGTCAAGGTACAGGACGGCAGGCTCAGGGTCAGGCAGGGGTCGGTAATCCAGAGTAGAGGTCAAGGTACAGGACGGCAGGCTCAGGTCAGGCAGGGGTCGGTAATCCAGAGTAGAGGTCAAGGTACAGGACGGCAGGCTCAGGTCAGGCAGGGGTCGATAATCCAGAGTAGAGGTCAAGGTACAGGATGACAGGCTCAGGTCAGGCAGGGGTCGATAATCCAGAGTAGAGGTCAAGGTACAGGACGGCAGGCTCAGGTCAGGCAGAGGTCGATAATCCAGAGTAGAGGTCAAGGTACAGGATGACAGGCTCAGGTCAGGCAGGGGTCGGTAATCCAGAGTAGAGGTCAAGGTACAGGACGGCAGGCAGGCTCAGGGTCAGGCAGAGTGGTGGATACAGGGTCAGGACAGTCAAGGGTCAAAAACCAGGAGGGCGAGAAAAAAAAGAGACTGGGGAAAAACAGTAGTTGAGACAAACAAGACGAACTGGCACAGACAGACAGAAAACACCAGTATAAATACTCAGAGGATAAGTGGGGAAGATGGGTGACACCTGGAGGGGGTGGAGACAAGCACAAGGACAGGTGGAAGAGAGAGAGAGAGAGAGAGAGAGAGAGAGAGAGAGAGAGAGAGAGAGAGAGAGAGAGAGAGAGAGAGAGAGAGAGAGAGAGAGAGAGAGAGAGAGAGAGAGAGAGAGAGAGAGAGAGAGAGAGAGAGAGAGAGAGAGAGAGAGAGAGAGAGAGAGAGAGAGAGAGAGAGAGAGAGTGGACAGTTAAACAAAAACAACCACACAGACCTCATCATTTTCTTATTATATAGTGAGGAGAGCTGTATGGCCAATCATCTGTTATTATTTAGTGAGGAGAGCTGTATGACCAATCATCTGTTATTATTTAGTGAGGAGAGCTGTATGACCAATCATCTGTTATTATATAGTGAGGAGAGCTGCATGGCCAATCCTCTCTTATTCCATTCTGAGACGAGAAAGAAGAGATGTTGAAAGAGAGAGAGCAAGCGAGTGTGAGAGAGAGAGAGAGAGAGAAAGAAGAGATGTTGAAAGAGAGAGAGAGATACTGCAGATGATCATGAGTCTGCAAAGCTCTCCTCTATTCTAATGTAATGAGTTGCAGAAGTTTGAATATGTGGGTTTGAATACATTATTCGTTATTCGCATATGCTTAGTTCAAACTCCACCTCTGCTCTGTGCTGCCATCTTGTGGGATAATGTGATAGCACATCATCGTCAGGCTCGTGTTGACTAGACACCAAAACAGACGGAAAAAGGGGAGGGACCACCTACCTGAATCTGTCCAATAAGAAACTCTTGTTTTTGTTGCAATAACACTTTCAGTTGCCAAAACATTTTGCTACTATGTGCACTAATGATATATTCATTAACTAATGTGTCCCCTGCTCCCTGTAGCCTCAAACCTCCCTCATCCTATTGGATTGTGGCTCCACACACTCATGAAGACTGCCTGGCCGCTATTCATTCATTTATTGGAGCCACTCTCCAATAGAATGAGAGAGGTTGGAGGCTACAGGCATCCACTACTGACGGGATGAGGTCAATATCCTTCCAGGATACCCGGGCCAGGTTGATTAGATAGGCCTGCTCGCTGAAGTGTTTTAGGGAGCGTTTGATAGTGATGAGGGTAACCTAATTTATGTTTCTATAACTCCCCTGAATGCTATGGTCAGCAGTATCATGCACATATCAACCTGAGTTATCCTGTTAGCACTGAGACGGTTTGCCCTACTAGGAGCATTGTGAGTCATTGGCTGTTAAAACCTCTACGGGATCGGTTGAGCTAACGTGTGCTAATGTGATTAGCATGATGATGTAAGTAACAAGAAAATTAGACATTGACATATCTGATATTGGCAGAAAGTTAAAATTCTTGTTAATCTAAATGCACTGTCCAATTTACTGGAGCTATTACAGTGAAAAAATACCATGGTATTGTTTGAGGAGAGTGCATAACAACAAAAAACTTTTATCACGGCAACTGGTTCGATACATTCACCTCTGAATGTAAATAATGTACTTACAGTCAGTAATCTTGCTCTGATTTGTCATCCTGGGGCCCCAGAGATAAAATGTAGCATAGTTTTGTTTGATAAAATCGATTTTTATATTCAAACGTAGGAACTGGATTCTACAATTTGACCAGCCACCTGGGCCGCTGATTAAACCCTGATTGGGTTTACACAACCAAAGAATTTCTGCAGAAACTCTCAGGGAAGCTCATCTGCGTGCTCGTCGTCCTCACCAGGGTCTTGACCTGACTGCAGTTAGGCGTTGTAATCGACTTCAGTGGGCACTCTGGAGAAATGTGCTCTGCACGGATGAATCCCAGTTTCAACTGTACCGGGCAGATGGCAGGTATGGTGTCGTGTTGGCGAGCGGTTTGCTGATGTCAACGTGGTGAACAGAGTTCCCCATGGTGTCGTGTTGGCGAGCGGTTTGCTGATGTCAACGTGGTGAACAGAGTTCCCCATGGTGTCGTGTTGGCGAGCGGTTTGCTGATGTCATACGGGCAACGAACACATTGCATTTTATCGATGGCAAATTGAATGCACAGAGATCCTGAGGTCCATTTTCGTGCCATTCATCCGCCGCCATCATCTCATGTTTCAGCATGATAATGCACGGCCCCATGTCGCAAGGATCTGTACACAATTCCCGGAAGCTAAAAATGTCCCAGTTCTTCCATGGCCTGCATACTCACCTGACATGTCACCCATTGAGCATGTTTGGGATGCTCTGGATCGACGTGTATTACAACATGTTCCAGTTCCCGCCAATATCCAGCAACTTCGCACAACCATTGAAGAGGAGTGGGTCAACATTCCACAGGCCACAATCAACAGCCTGATCAACTCTATGTGAAGGAGATGTGTTGCGCTGCATGAGGCAAATGGTGGTCACACCAGATACTGACTGGTTTTCTGATCCACGCCACTACCTTTTTTTTTTAAGGTATCTGTGACCAACAGATGAATATCTGTATTCCCAGTCATGTGAAATCCATAAATAAGGGCCTATATATTTCAACTGACTGATTACCTTAGATGAAATGAAACTCAGTAAAATCGTTGAAATTGTTGCATGTTGTGTTTATATTTTTGTTCAGTGTAAATATTGCTGTCTTCTTCTGATAAGTAAAGCAATAAAAACAATGAAACATCCCAGTAAAGTGCTAAAAATAGGCCACATTAACATACGTAGCCTAAGAAACAAGGTTCATGAAATTTGATAACGTGCTAGTAAAAGATAACATGCATAAATTCATATCTGAAACTCACTCACACATCATTCCTTTGAAGACACAGTGGTAGCAATACATGGTTATAACATCTACAGAAGAGACAAGAATGTAGCTTCTTTACAGTAGAGGGAGGGGGTTTTGTCCTACCCTGTGGTTAATTTGTCAGCTGTTACAGCTTCTTTACAGTAGAGAGAGGGGGTTTTGTCTTACCCTGTGGTTCATTTGTCAGCTGTTACAGCTTACAGTTTCATATTTCAGAAACAATATGTGTACACATGTGTATGTGTGTGTGAATGGGAATCAATTGTTGGTATAGTAAGACATAGCTGTTTGTGTGTGTGTGTGTGTGTGTGTGTGTGTGTGTGTGCGTGTGCGTGTGTGTGTGTGTGTGTGTGTGTGTGTGTGCTATATGAACATTTTATGGAGAAAAAAACCCATTAAAGTTTGCACTACTACACACACCATAATGCTTTGAATTCTGCTCATCTTTACCTTGCATCCTCTGTTGCTGCATGCATGCTCTCTCCTCACTCCCACTCCTGATGCTGTCGCTTAGCAACGCATATTCCAAGTGATGTGCAAAAAATTAAACTAGCTGCAGAGGAGATTGAGAAGAAGAAGAGGACATGAACATCGGTTTCTATTTTTTGTATGTTTTTTGAGGGTCAGTGAAGTTAGCTAGGTAAATCTCTGGGTTATTTGATCAAACCTGTTGCAGTCACAGCTCTTGCTTCGTCGTTCTAAAGTCCGGCAGGTGGCGCTGTTATAAAGCGAAGGGGCCAGTGGCTCTTTCATCAAGAATCGAAGAAGGAGTGGGAGACAAAAAATAAAGGAGAGAAAAAAAAGAAAGGAGGCCGACCCGACACAAAACATAACGCACACCGATAGCTGTAGCGGGTCCATTAATGGACATAAAATAAACAGATAGCGAGCAAATACGCTTGTTCACGGAATTTTATCCCGTTGAGAGCAGGTCATGCTGTTCTCGCAAAGGTAATGAGCCGTAAAGCCCTTGGGTTTCGGCTTAGCAGCGCCCACAAACTGCAGCGAAACTGGAATGATTGGCAGCCCAGGTTGGTATCGCGCCACGGGGGAGACAGTCTAAAATAGAACGGGGATTCGCTGGGCCTAACCTCAGCTTCTTTATTTAGCTAGCTAGCTGGTCAGACACTTGGGTTCCCACACGTTAGGGAAATGGCTTGATATCAGTAGCTAGCCAGCAAACAAGTAAGCTAACGCTCAAGTTTGCTAACGTTATCCAAACTAGCTAACTACGCTATCAAGGCTAACCAACACTTTGCGCATTTATTTTGACTCAAAACAACCTGCCGCATTGCATTGCTATGCTTTCCTCGTGTTTAGGTATACATGGCTAGCTAGCTAACCTGGTAAGAGAAGCCAATGTTTGGAAGCTATTTCGGTAACAGTGGAAGTGGTGTTAGCTAGCTATTGCTAGTTATTACTATTAGCCAATATTCATTGTCACTGAGATGACATGTTACCTCCACTTGGTAGCCAGCTAGTTAACGTTAGTTGGCTAGCTGACGTTAACTCAAAGCGCACATCGTGGCAGCATATGACGTTAGCCAACTAGCAGCTAACTATGGCTAGTGTTCTTTAGCTAGGTTCTAACTTTCTTCACCTTTGTCCCCAGAGCTTGTTAGGTAGATAGCTACAGTACCAGTCGTTGGTTGGTTGTGCTTTGATAACGCGGTATCCGGAACAGTAAACTGATTTGACATCAAATGGTGTGCTAACGTAAAGTGTGGCAACATTGGCTTTCTAGCTGGCTACCGAACGATTGGCCATCAGTGGGCAACGTTTGTCTTTCCTGCTGTCTTGTGTAACGTTATCTGGTCAACAATGATTAGCTAGATAACGTCCGTTTGACAGTTGATATTGGCTACCTAGTTATCGCTCAAAGTAACTAGCCAGAAGAGAGCTAACTAACTAGCTACTGGGTTTTAACGCTTGCTAACTGATTGCTAACCTGCTAGCTTTACTAGTTTGCGCGGTACCACCCTTGACCAGCAAACGAAAGCGATTTAGCAGTGCTGTCAGGGGTTTGAATTTCGTGATTTGAATTGCACGGGGACATCAATAAAGTATATTATGCAAGTTAATCAGTTCTTGATCAAAGAGAGGGAGGTGGTGTTAAAACGTTCCTTCAGTTGAGACCTCCATTTGACGTTTCTGTTCAGACAAATGCTCATAGTCTTATAGAAACTATTCTACAGAGCTGTAAATTAGCTAGAATAATTTCCCCATCCATGTATCCAGTTGTTAAATCCTAGACTTGTAAACCAGATTGGGGTGAGATTGTCAAACTGTAGGGAGTGTGTCCATATAAGTTATGATGGGGTGGCAAGGTTGCTGGATCGAATTCCCGAGCTGACAATGTAAAAATCTGTCCTTCTGCCCCTGAACAAGGCAGTTAACCCACTCTTCCCCGGTAGGCCGTCATTGTAAATAAGAATTTTGAACCACAGTCATTTAGCATTGGTCAAGTACAAGTTGCCCTGACTGTCTTCCCTGTGGGATTTCACTGACTGTGTTTGTGTCCTGCCCCCCCTGTGTGTCTGTTCCTCTGTCCGCCTGCTTCAGAGGCGACAGCGTGTCAGCAGCTAGCCAGGACGGTGTGAAGTGCATCGCCACCAGAGACCTGGGTCCAGCTGCAGCAGCTGTATACGACCCAACAGCAGTGGGAGTAGCAACCTCGGACCGGCCTGTCTCCCCACCTCTCCTACATGATGCCTTCCCAGACACCGCAGACACACTGGACGAAGGGGGTGGGTGTTACTGTTACTATCTTCTGTCTGCAGCATGTGGCCTGCCTGTCTGCAGCATGCTGGGGTGTGTGTGGGCTGGGGTTGGGTGTGGGCTGGGGGAGGGTGATACTGCCTGTCTGCAACATGTTGTTGGTACTGTAGGTATTTAAGTGAGCTACGACTGTTACGCCCCTTGCGGGTCTCACTGTAGGCAGACCTGCTACCCATTTCTCTAAAGAGTAAAAGGGGATTCGTAACAGGCCTGCCGACCTAGGCAGGGGTGCTGTGTATTATAGTAGCTTGGTCCAGGCCTGCCGACCTAGGCAGTGGTGCTGTGTATTATAGTAGCCTGGTTCAGGCCTGCCGACCTAGGCAGGGGTGCTGTGTATTATAGTAGCCTGGTTCAGGCCTGCCAACCTAGGCAGGGGTGCTGTGTATTATAGTAGCCTGGTTCAGGCCTGCCGACCTAGGCAGGGGTGCTGTGTATTATAGTAGCCTGGTTCAGGCCTGCCGACCTAGGCAGGGGTGCTGTGTATTATAGTAGCCTGGTTCAGGCCTGCCGACCTAGGCAGGGGTGCTGTGTATTATAGTAGCTTGGTCCAGGCCTGCCAACCTTAGTAGCCTGGTTCCGGATCTGTTTGTGCCGCACAAACAGATCTGAGACCAGGCTTGGGTTATTATGGGGTCAGTTTAGCGGTACATGAGACCATACTTGGGTTGTTATGGGGTTAGTTTAGCAGTACATGAGACCATGCTTGGGTTGTTATGGGGTTAGGTTAGCAGTACATGAGACCATACTTGGGTTGTTATGGGGTTAGGTTAGCAGTACATGAGACCATACTTGGGTTGTTATGGGGTTAGTTTAGCAGTACATGAGACCATGCTTGGGTTGTTATGGGGTTAGGTTAGCAGTACATGAGACCATGCTTGGGTTGTTATGGGGTTAGGTTAGCAGTACATGAGACCATACTTGGGTTGTTATGGGGTTAGTTTAGCAGTACATGAGACCATGCTTGGGTTGTTATGGGGTTAGGTTAGCAGTACATGAGACCAGGCTTGGGTTGTTATGGGGTTAGGTTAGCAGTAAATGCTGACACACCTGACAGCGGCTGTGTGTGAAATTACACCCTATTCTCTATATAGTGCACTACTTTAGACCAGGGCCCAATGGCACCCTATTCCCTATATCTATGCATAGTCATTTCACCCCTACCTACATGTACAATTGACCTCTAACCTGTACCCCCTGTATGTAGCCTCGTTATGTTATTGTGTTTTTATTTTTTACTTTAGTTTATTTGGTAAATTTCTTAACTCTTCTTGAACTGCACTGCTGGTTGAGGGCTTGTAATTAAGCATTTCACTGTAAGGTCTACACTTGTTGTATTCGGCGCATGTGACAAATAAAGTTTGATTTGATATATAGTGCACTGCTTTAGACCAGGAGCCTATTTGTATTAGTGTATCTGTTGTTGTGGTCACATTGTCCAGAGGTGAACCTGTAGTCATCATGTCATTGGACTATAGACACCCTGTGTGTTCTGTGTAAATGACTAATAAACTGGTAGTGGTGTCTTTAGGACTCATCCAGCTTCTCTCCCTCTTTCCTTCCTGGGTCCTCAGACTCGCGTTGGCTTAATGTTTCTGTTGAAGTGAAAGAGAAAGCGACCTCTCGTCTCTGTAGTGCGTATCTGTCCCAGGCATCTGGAAGAAGGAAAGCACCGTGAATCCCCGGGTTCCCCCACAGATATCTGCCCTCATGGTAGAGGAGGATGTGTCTCAAATGGCACCCTATTCCCTATGTAGTGCACTACTTTAGACCAGGACCCAATGGCACCCTATTCTCTCTATACTACTACTACTTAGGGTTAGTGTTCCCTCACGGCCATATCTCCATATTACAACGCTTGTTTACAGAAAACTGACGGAAGACCGAGCTTGACCACCTGTGCTAATTAGCCATCTACTGCGCTCCTAACACCTGTGTGTAAGCTAACTGGGGAAGTGTAGTTTAGTCAGATAGCTGTATGGATCTGTGCTAATTAGCCATCTACTGCGCTCCTAACACCTGTGTGTAAGCTAACTGGGGAAGTGTAGTTTAGTCAGATAGCTGTATGGATCTGTGCTAATTAGCCATCTACTGCGCTCCTAACACCTGTGTGTAAGCTAACTGGGGAAGTGTAGTTTAGTCAGATAGCTGTATAGATCTGTGCTAATTAGCCATCTACTGCGCTCCTAACACCTGTGTGTAAGCTAACTGGGGAAGTGTAGTTTAGTCAGATAGCTGTATGGATCTGTGCTAATTAGCCATCTACTGCGCTCCTAACACCTGTGTGTAAGCTAACTGGGGAAGTGTAGTTTAGTCAGATAGCTGTATGGATCTGTGCTAATTAGCCATCTACTGCGCTCCTAACACCTGTGTGTAAGCTAACTGGGGAAGTGTAGTTTAGTCGGATAGCTGTATGGATCTGTGCTAATTAGCCATCTACTGCGCTCCTAACACCTGTGTGTAAGCTAACTGGGGAAGTGTAGTTTAGTCAGATAGCTGTATGGATCTGTGCTAATTAGCCATCTACTGCGCTCCTAACACCTGTGTGTAAGCTAACTGGGGAAGTGTAGTTTAGTCAGATAGCTGTATGGATCTGTGCTAATTAGCCATCTACTGCGCTCCTAACACCTGTGTGTAAGCTAACTGGGGAAGTGTAGTTTAGTCAGATAGCTGTATGGATCTGTGCTAATTAGCCATCTACTGCGCTCCTAACACCTGTGTGTAAGCTAACTGGGGAAGTGTATTTTAGTCGGATAGCTGTATGGATCTGTGCTAAACTGGTAGTCTACATCTGTAGTTTATGAAGCATGTGACAAATAACATTTTAACATGCTTCGTGGATAATAAGTTACTATTTTATTTGAAGGATTCTTTCTGGCTGATGAAAGATGAGGGCCATTTGTTTCAAAAGCCGTATCGCAAGTGATGGTTATTTAAGTTTCTGAACGTTAAAAAGCCGCGTTGGGATTGTTGTTCACATTAGCCAGTCGTTACCAAAATCAAATGTTATTTGTCACATACACATGGTTAGCAGATGTTAATGCGAGTGTAGCGAAATGCTTGTGCTTCTAGTTCCGACAATGCAGTAATAACCAACGAGTAATCTAACCTATCAATTTCACAACTACTACCTTATACACAAGTGTAAAGGGATAAAGAATATGTATATAAAGATGTATGAATGAGTGATGGTACAGAACGGCATAGGCAAGATGCAGTAGATGGTATCGAGTACAGTATATACATATGAGATGAGTAATGTAGGGTATGTAAACATATAAAAGTGGCATAGTTTCAAGTGGCTAGTGATACATGTATTACATAAAGATGGCAAGATGCAGTAGATGATATAGTGTACAGTATATACATATGAGATGAGTAATGTAGGGTATGTAAACATTATATTAAGTGGCATTGTTTAAAGTGGATAGTGATACATTTTTTGATCAATTTCCATTAATTTCCATTATTAAAGTGAGCTGGAGTTGAGTCAGTATGTTGGCAGCAGCCACTAAATGTTAGTGGTGGCTGTTTAACAGTCTGATGGCCTTGAGATAGAAGCTGTTTTTCAGTCTCTCGGTCCCTGCTTTGATGCACCTGTACTGACCTCGCCTTCTGGATGATAGCGGGGTGAACAGGCAGTGGCTCGGGTGGTTGTTGTCCTTGATGATCTTTATGGCCTTCCTGTGACATCGGGTGGTGTAGGTGTCCTGGGCCCTGTATCCACGAAGCATGTTAAAATGTTTTGTCACATGCTTCGTAAACAACAGATGTAGACTAACAGTGAAATGCTTTCTAACGAGCCCTTCCCAACAATGAAGAGAGAAAAATAATGACACAAGGAATTAATACACAATGACTAACGATAACTTGGTTGTATACACGGGGTACCAGTAACCCAGTCAATGATTACTTGTTTATATACACGGGGTACCAGTACACAGTCAATGATAACTTTGGTTATATACACAGGGTACCAGTACACAGTCAATGATAACTTGGCTATATACACGGGTTACCAGTACCGAGTCAATGATAACTTGGCTATATACACGGGTTACCAGTACCTAGTCAATGATAACTTGGCTATATACACGGGTTACCAGTATCGAGTCAATGATAACTTGGCTATATACACGGGTTACCAGTACCGAGTCAATGATAACTTGGTTATATACAGGGGTTACCAGTACAGAGTCAATGATAACTTGGCTATATACAGGGGTTACCAGTACCCAGTCAATGATAACTTGGCTATATACACGGGTTACCAATACCGAGTCAATGATAACTTGGTTATATACAGGGGTTACCAGTACCGAGTCAATGATAACTTGGCTATATACAGGGGTTACCAGTACCCAGTCAATGATAACTTGGCTATATACAGGGGTTACCAGTACCCAGTCAATGATAACTTGGCTATATACAGGGGTTACCAGTACCCAGTCAATGATAACTTGGCTATATACAAGGGTTACCAGTACCGAGTCGATAACATGGCTATATACACGGGGTACCCGTACCTAGTCGATGATAACTTGGCTAAATACAGGGGTACCAGTACCAAATCGATGATAACTTGGCTATATACAGGGGTTACCAGTACCGAGTCAATGATAATGTGGTTATGTACACAGGGTACCAGTACCTAGTCAATGATAACTTGGCTATATACACGGGGTACCAGTACAATGATAACATGGCTATATACACAGGGTACCAGTACAGAGTCAATGATAACTTGGTTATATACATGGGGTACCAGTACTGAGTCGATGATAACTTGGCTATATACACAGGGTACCAGTACAGAGTCAATGATAACATGGCTATATACACGGGGTACCAGTACCAAGTCAATGATAAATTGGCTATATACACGGGGTACCAGTACAGAGTCAATGATAACATGGCTATATACACAGGGTACCAGTACAGAGTCAATGATAACTTGGCTATATACACGGGGTACCAGTACAATGATAACATGGCTATATACACAGGGTACTAGTACAGAGTCAATGATAACGTGGCTATATACACGGGGTACCAGTACAATGATAACATGGCTATATACACAGGGTACCAGTACAATGATAACTTGGCTATATACACGGGGTACCAGTACAGAGTCAATGATAACTTGGCTATATACACGGGGTACCAGTACCGAGTCAATGATAACTTGGCTATATACACGGGGTACCAGTACCGAGTCAATGATAACTTGGCTATATACAGGGGATACCAGTACAGAGTCAATGTGCAGGGGTACGAGGTAATGGAGGTAGATGTGTACATATAGGTAGGGATAAAGTGAGTTGGCAACAGGATTAAGTGAGTTGGCAACAGGATAGATAATAAACAGTAACAGCAGCGTATGTGATGAGTCAAAATAGTTAGTGTAAAAATGGTCAATACGGATAGTCTGTGTTCTATTATTTAACTATTTATCAGTCTGATGACTTGGTTAACTATTTAACTAACTATTGATCAGTCTGATGACTTGGTTAACTATTTAACTAAATATTGATCAGTCTGATGACTTGCTTAACTATTTAACTAACTATTGATCAGTCTGATGACTTGGTTAACTATTTAACTAACTATTAATCAGTCTGTTGGCTTGGGGGTAGAAGCTGTTCAGGGTCCTGTTGGTTCCAGACTTGGTGCATCGGTACTGCTTGCCGTGCGTTAGCAGAGAGAACTGTCTGTGACTTGGGTGGCTGGAGTCTGACAATTTATTTTACATCTCAGAGTAGGTGTGCTGATTTAGGATCTGTTCATTATGATCTAGGATCAGGTCCTCCTGTCCGCTATAATCATGTTCATTATAATCTAGGATCAGGTCCTCCTGTCCGTTATAATCATGTTCATTATGATCTAGGATCAGGTCCTCCTGTCCGTTATAATCATGTTCATTATGATCTAGGATCAGGTCCTCCTGTCCGTTATAATCATGTTCATTATGATCAAAAGGGTTAAACTGATCCTAGATCGACACTCTGAGACGCTTGGTGGATACGGGCCCTGGTCAAAAGTAGTGCGAAAGAGTCATCTCTGGTGCAGCCAGCGTTTATCATAGTGACACGAACGGTTACTTCTGAGACTGCTGAGTGGAATTGGCCACCTGTTCCATCTTTCATTGTGTTTGGACTTTCATCCATGGGCTCATACAGCAGTAATGATGGTGCTGGTTTCTCTGTGCTTCGTTGGCTCTGGTGGAGCTAACACCGTATGCTTTCTGGTGGAAGACTAACGCTCTCCACTCTTCCTCTCTCCTCCTCCTCCTCCTCTCTCCCCTCTCATGTTTCCCCCTCTCTCTCTGTCTCCACCCCCTCCAGGAGGATATGAAGCTGCAGGAGGGTTCAGTGATGATACTTTTGGTTGGAAGTCGTTGGGGCAAGAGTTGAGGATCAACGATGCGACCGCCGATTTGAACACTTTTCAGCAGCATGGAAACCGTGCTTTAGCTTCTAAGGACATGAGGAAATCCCACGGTGAGAATACAGTCTACACCAGGGGGCTGTCGTCAAACTTCTCCCCAGACTTAATAATACACCTGATTCACCTAGTCAAGGTCTTGATGACTAGTTGACCAGTTGAATCAGGTGCTGTGGATCAAATCCCTGGGACGTCTGGTGGTTCTGAGGATGGGTTTGGAAACCACTACTTGGTTCTCTTAGATATAATGGCAACATTGCTGAATGCTTTTTCTGATCACCATTTCATCTCTCCATTCCCCTCTTTCAATCTCTTTCTCCACCTCTCTTTACATCCCTCCCACTCTCCCCTCTTTCAATCTTTCTCCATCTCTCTTTACATCCCGCCCACTCTCCCTCTTTCAATCTCTTTCTCCACCTCTCTTTACATCCCGCCCACTCTCCCTCTTTCAATCTTTCTCCATCTCTCTTTACATCCCGCCCACTCTCCCTCTTTCAATCTCTTTCTCCACCTCTCTTTACATCCCGCCCACTCTCCCTCTTTCAATCTCTTTCTCCATCTCTCTTTACATCCCGCCCACTCTCCCTCTTTCAATCTCTTTCTCCACCTCTCTTTACATCCCGCCCACTCTCCCTCTCTCTGTCCCCCCCACCCCCCCTTACAGACAGAGGGTTATCTCACTCTGATGAGTCTCGCCTGTCCAACCTCCTGCGCCGTGTGTCCCGTGAGGAGGACAGGGACCGCCGGCTGGCCACCGTCAGACAGCTCCGGGAGTTCATCACTCACTCTGACAACAAAGTGGTGAGGTCATCAATCGTATCTACAGTTGAAGTCGGAAGTTTACATACACTTAGGTTGGAGTTATTAAAACTCGTTTTTCAACCACTCCACAAATGTCTTAACAAACTATAGTTTTGGCAAGTTGGTTAGGACATCTACTTTGTGCATGACACAAGTAATATTTCCAACAATTGTTAACATACATATTATTTCACTTATAATTCACTGTATCACAATTCCAGTGGGTCAGAAGTCTACATACACTAAGTTGACTGTGCCTTTTAAACAGCTTGGAAAATTCCAGAAAATTATGTTATGGCTTTAGAAGCTTCTGATAGGCTAATTGACATCATTTGAGTCAATTGGAGGTGTACCTGTGGATGTATTTCAAGGCCTAGCTTCTAACTCAGTGCCTCTTTGCTTGACATCATGGGAAAATCAAAAGAAATCAGCCAAGAAAAATTGTAGACCTCCACAAGTCTGGTTCATCCTTGGGAGCAATTTCCAAACGCCTGAAGGTACCACGTTCATCTGTACAAACAATAGTACGCAAGTATAAACACCATGGGACCACGCAGCCGTCATACCGCTCAGGAAGGAGACACGTTCCGTCTCCTAGAGATGAACGTACTTTGGTGCGAAAAGTGCAAATCAATCCCAGAACAACAGCAAAAAGGACCTTGTGAAGATGCTGGAGGAAACAGTTACAAAAGTAGCTATATCCACAGTAAAACGAGTCCTATATCAACATAACCTGAAAGGCCGCTCTGCAAGGAAGAAGCCACTGCTCCAAAACCACCATTAAAAAAGCCAGACTACGGTTTGCAACTGCACATGGGGACAAAGATCGTACTTTTTGGAGAAATGTCCTCTGGTCTGATGAAACAAAAATAGAACTGTTTGGCCATAATGACCATCGTTATGTTTGGAGGAGAAAGGGGGAGGCTTGCAGGCTGGATAACACCATCCCAACCGTGAAGCATGGGGGTGGCAGCATCATGTTGTGGGGGTACTTTGCTGCAGGAGAGACTGGTGCACTTCACAAAATAGATGGCATCATGAGGCAGGAAAATGATGTGGATATATTGAAGCAACATCTCAAGACATCAGTTGGAAAGTTAAAGCTTGGTCGTAAATGGGTCTTCCAAATGGACAATGACCCCAAGCATACTTCCAAAGTTGTGGCAAAATGGCTTAAGGTATTGGAGTGGCCATCATAATGACCTGACCTCAATCCTATCAAATGTGTGGGCAGAACTGAAAAAGCGTGTGCGAGCAAGGAGGCCTACATACCTGACTCAGTTACACCAACTCTGTCAGGAGGAATGGACCAAAATTCACCCAACGTATTGTGGGAAGCTTGTGGAAGGCTACTCGATACGTTTGACCCAACCTAAACAATTTAAAGGCAATGCTACCAAATACTAATTGAGTGTATGTAAACTTCTGACCCACTGGGAATGTGATGAATGAAATAAATAATACTACTATTATTCTGACATTTCACATTCTTAACATAAAGTGGTGATCCTAACTGACCGAAGACAGGGAATTTTTACTAGGATTAAATGTCAGGAATTGTGAAATACTGAGTTTATGTATTTGGCTAAGGTGTATGTAAACTTCCGACTTCTATCTATCTGGGTAGTTCATCACTCACTCTGACAACATCAGTGGTGAGGTTGATCTGTCTGATCAGTCAGTCAATTGATTGACCCCATTAACCCAGGGAGGTCTTAACCCAGGGAGGTCTTAACCCAGGGAGGTCTTAACCCAGGGAGGACTTAACTCCCTGGCTCAGAGATTCATCCTTGGATAGCTGTGGTCAGAGCCTCTGGTCTGGGGGGATATTAGAGGATGTGTCACAAATGGTACTCTGTTCCCTGAGTAGTGCACTACTGTAGGCCCTGAGTAGTGCACTACTGTAGGCCCTGAGTAGTGCACTACTGTAGGCCCTGAGTAGTGCACTACTGTAGGCCCTGAGTAGTGCACTACTGTAGGCCCTGAGTAGTGCACTACTGTAGGCCCTGAGTAGTGCACTACTGTAGGCCCTGAGTAGTGCACTACTGTAGGCCCTGAGTAGTGCACTACTGTAGGCCCTGAGTAGTGCACTACTGTAGGCCCTGAGTAGTGCACTACTGTAGGCCCTGAGTAGTGCACTACTGTAGGCCCTGAGTAGTGCACTACTGTAGGCCCTGAGTAGTGCACTACTGTAGGCCCTGAGTAGTGCACTACTGTAGGCCCTGAGTAGTGCACTACTGTAGGCCCTGAGTAGTGCACTATAAAAGGAATTTTAGACTGGAGGGGTTGTATTAACAGGGTAGTGGTGGTGCAGCTCCACTGTAGAACTGTGTTCTCTCCCTGTTTGACACTGATTGTGTTCCGCTCTCTCGCCCTCCCCCTTCTCTCTCTCGCCCTCCCCCATCTCTCTCTCGCCCTTCTTGCCCCCTCCTCCTCTCTCGCCCTCCCCCTTCTCTCTCTCGCCCTCCCTCTCTCCCACCAGGCCCTGGTGAAACAGTTGGATACGATCCTCAGTACCCTGAATGATATTTTGAATGAAAGGTAAGAGGAAGTTCCCAATCAGAGCCAAAGAGTCTCCATCTGAAATGGCACCCTGTTCCCTGTATAGTACAGTACTTCTGACCAGGTCATGTCTCTGGTCTTAATGTCTCTGGTCTTAATGTCTCTGGTCTTAATGTCTCTGGCCTTAATGTCTCTGGCCTTAATGTCTCTGGCCTTAATGTCTCTGGCCTTAATGTCTCTGGCCTTAATGTCTCTGGCCTTAATGTCTCTGGCCTTAATGTCTCTGGCCTTAATGTCTCTGGCCTTAATGTCTCTGGCCTTAATGTCTCTGGCCTTCATGTCTCTGGCCTTCATGTCTCTGGTCTTCATGTCTCTGGTCTTCATGTCTCTGGTCTTCATGTCTCTGGTCTTCATGTCTCTGGTCTTCATGTCTCTGGTCTTCATGTCTCTGGCCTTCATGTCTCTGGCCTTCATGTCTCTGGCCTTCATGTCTCTGGCCTTCATGTCTCTGGCCTTCATGTCTCTGGCCTTCATGTCTCTGGCCTTCATGTCTCTGGCCTTCATGTCTCTGGCCTTCATGTCTCTGGCCTTCATGTCTCTGGCCTTCATGTCTCTGGCCTTCATGTCTCTGGCCTTCATGTCTCTGGCCTTAGTGTCTCTGGCCTTCAGGTCTCTGGCCATAGTCTACAGCAGGGATGGGCAACAACAGTTGTTTTTTAGGAACTCAGTCAGGTTAGAAGGAGTTAGAATAATACAAACACAAGGTGCAGTTTAGAAATGTTGTTTGTGCTGTAGATCAATGAGCCCATGTCAGCAAAAATAGTTTTGATTGGTAAGTTAGTGTAATGGCCAGCTATCTAAACGTGTAGTTAACATGGTTGAATTACCGACTGGCATGGGCCCCATTTGATCATCAGTTATCATATTAAAAACTGGAAATAGGGAGTTTCTGTATTTCAGGACCTGCATCTAATTTATCATCTAACAGGCCAAACTGATCCCTCCTCATCCAGAGAAGTGAGACGGTTATTGTTCTGCTGATCAGGGCCTAATGATCATATACATGTCTGTTTCCAACGTATGGACGATTCACCATATCTCTAACTTTATTATTGGGGCTCCCGAGTGGCGCAGCGGTCTAAGGCACTGCATCTCAGTGCTTGAGGCGTCACTACAGACACCCTGGTTCGATTCCAGGCTGTATCACAACCGGCCGTGATTGAGAGTCCCGTACGGCGGTACACAATTGGCCCAGCATCGTTCGGGTTCGGGTTTTAACCGGGGTAGGCCGTCATTGTAATTAAGAATTTATTCTTATCTGACTTGCCTAGTTAAATAAATGAATGAATAAATGTCGTTGTGTGATTTAAAGATCCATACAAAGCATTTCAAACAGTCAGGAATAATCTAATGAATTCAGGGCTTGTGTAATTATACCTAGGTTAAATACAAGCCTTCCACAACCACAAGACCCACTAATCATTTCATGATTTTATAAATAATAGTTTAACCTGCTTTTCTGCAATAAGACTTGACTGGCACAGCCAGAAGAGGACTGGCCACCCCTCATAGCCTGGTTCCTCTCTAGGTTTCTTCCTAGGTTTTGGCCTTTCTAGGGAGTTTTTCCTAGCCACCGTGCTTCTACACCTGCATTGCTTGCTGTTTGGGGTTTTAGGCTGGGTCTCTGTACAGCACTTCGAGATATTAGCTGATGTACGAAGGGCTATATAAAATAAACTTGATTGATTGATTGATTGAAAGCCAGATCAGTGATGTCTATGAAAAATGCCATTTTTAGTAAATAATTCTAATCAGAAGCATAATGCACATTCACTAATAATGACCAACTTCTGGTAGCAGACATTATACACAATTACCACAGATCTCATCAACGATCTCTGCAGCATAAGCCCACAATGCTAGTGAGTAGCCAGCATATGTTAATATGTCTAGCCAACCTGGATCTATTAGCTTGTTAACAAGCTAGAACAGAATACACCCTCCTGTCTGTCTCCAGCTGTTCTGGATACACCGTCCTGTCTGTCTCCAACTGTTCTGGATACACCCTCCTGTCTGTCTCCAGCTGTTCTGAATACACCCTCCTGTCTGTCTCCAGCTGTTCTGGATACACCCTCCTGTCTGTCTCCAGCTGTTCTGAATACACCCTCCTGTCTGTCTCCAGCTGTTCTGGATACACCCTCCTGTCTGTCTCCAGCTGTTCTGGATACACCCTCCTGTCTGTCTCCAGCTGTTCTGGATACACCCTCCTGTCTGTCTCCAACTGTTCTGGATACACCCTCCTGTCTGTCTCCAGCTGTTCTGAATACACCCTCCTGTCTGTCTCCAACTGTTCTGGATACACCCTCCTGTCTGTCTCCAGCTGTTCTGAATACACCCTCCTGTCTGTCTCCAGCTGTTCTGGATACACCCTCCTGTCTGTCTCCAGCTGTTCTGAATACACCCTCCTGTCTGTCTCCAACTGTTCTGGATACGCCCTCCTGTCTGTCTCCAGCTGTTCTGGATACGCCCTCCTGTCTGTCTCCAACTGTTCTGGATACACCCTCCTGTCTGTCTCCAGCTGTTCTGGATACACCCTCCTGTCTGTCTCCAGCTGTTCTGGATACACCCTCCTGTCTGTCTCCAGCTGTTCTGGATACACCCTCCTGTCTGTCTCCAGCTGTTCTGGATACACCCTCCTGTCTGTCTCCAACTGTTCTGGATACACCCTCCTGTCTGTCTCCAACTGTTCTGGATACACCCTCCTGTCTGTCTCCAACTGTTCTGGATACACCCTCCTGTCTGTCTCCAGCTGTTCTGGATACACCCTCCTGTCTGTCTCCAGCTGTTCTGGATACACCCTCCTGTCTGTCTCCAGCTGTTCTGGATACACCCTCCTGTCTGTCTCCAGCTGTTCTGGATACACCCTCCTGTCTGTCTCCAGCTGTTCTGGATACACCCTCCTGTCTGTCTCCAGCTGTTCTGGATACACCCTCCTGTCTGTCTCCAGCTGTTCTGGATACACCCTCCTGTCTGTCTCCAGCTGTTCTGGATACACCCTCCTGTCTGTCTCCAGCTGTTCTGGATACACCCTCCTGTCTGTCTCCAACTGTTCTGGATACACCCTCCTGTCTGTCTCCAACTGTTCTGGATACACCCTCCTGTCTGTCTCCAACTGTTCTGGATACACCCTCCTGTCTGTCTCCAACTGTTCTGGATACACCCTCCTGTCTGTCTCCAACTGTTCTGGATACACCCTCCTGTCTGTCTCCAACTGTTCTGGATACACCCTCCTGTCTGTCTCCAGCTGTTCTGGATACACCCTCCTGTCTGTCTCCAACTGTTTAACAGCCTGGTCAGTTCCTTTTCATGTGGAAATCAAGTGGCCAACCTGGATAAGATGTTTATCTCTCAGAATGAGAACCAGTTGCCAATTCCTTATGTAATTGTGTTTTATGCTCATTGCACATTTATGTAACACAGACTAGACCGCTAGTATAACAGTCTGGCTAAGATGCTGCTAGTGGTGTTATATAACACAGACTAGACAGCTAGTATACCAGACTAGACCGCTAGTATAACAGTCTGGTTAAGATGCTGCTAGTGGTATTATATAACAATTTGATATATCGCCCAGCCTTCATTTCTAGAGACCGTGTTTAGATGGGTGTTACATGGAAACAAGCCTTCATTTCTGGAGACCGTGTTTAGATGGGTGTTAAATGGAAACCAGCCTTCATTTCTGGAGACCGTGTTTAGATGGGTGTTAAATGGAAACCAGCCTTCATTTCTGGAGACCGTGTTTAGATGGGTGTTACATGGAAACCAGCCTTCATTTCTAGAGACCATGTTTAGGATGGGTGTTAAATGGAAACCAGCCTTCATTTCTAGAGACCGTGTTTAGATGGGTGTTAAATGGAAACCAGCCTTCATTTCTAGAGACCATGTTTAGATGGGTGTTACATGGAAACCAGCCTTCATTTCTAGAGACCGTGTTTAGATGGGTGTTAAATGGAAACCAGCCTTCATTTCTAGAGACCATGTCTAGATGGGTGTTAAATGGAAACCAGCCTTCATTTCTAGAGACCATGTCTAGATGGGTGTTAAATGGAAACCAGCCTTCCTTTCTAGAGACCGTGTTTAGATGGGTGTTAAATGGAAACCAGCCTTCATTTCTAGAGACCATGTTTAGATGGGTGTTACATGGAAACCAGCCTTCATTTCTAGAGACCATGTTTAGATGGGTGTTACATGGAAACCAGCCTTCATTTCTAGAGACCATGTCTAGATGGGTGTTAAATGGAAACCAGCCATCCAGACAATGTATACTTTTTTAAGATGTTTTAGGATCTTTGTCAGGTTGTGTGTTGGTTTGTACTGACTCCCCTGTCTCTCCTCTCGCCCCTGTCTCTCCTCTCGCCCCTGTCTCTCCTCTCGCCCCTGTCTCTCCTCTCGCCCCTGTCTCTCCTCTCGCCCCTGTCTCTCCTCTCGCCCCTGTCTCTCCTCTCGCCCCTGTCTCTCCTCTCGCCCCTGTCTCTCCTCTCGCCCCTGTCTCTCCTCTCGCCCCTGTCTCTCCTCTCGCCCCTGTCTCTCCTCTCGCCCCTGTCTCTCCTCTCGCCCCTGTCTCTCCTCTCGCCCCTGTCTCTCCTCTCGCCCCTGTCTCTCCTCTCGCCCCTGTCTCTCCTCTCGCCCCTGTCTCTCCTCTCGCCCCTGTCTCTCCTCTCGCCCCTGTCTCTCCTCTCGCCCCTGTCTCTCCTCTCGCCCCTGTCTCTCCTCTCGCCCCTGTCTCTCCTCTCGCCCCTGTCTCTCCTCTCGCCCCTGTCTCTCCTCTCGCCCCTGTCTCTCCTCTCGCCCCTGTCTCTCCTCTCGCCCCTGTCTCTCTTCTCGCCCCTGTCTCTCTTCTCGCCCCTGTCTCTCTTCTCGCCCCTGTCTCTCTTCTCGCCCCTGTCTCTCTTCTCGCCCCTGTCTCTCCTCTCGCCCCTGTCTCTCCTCTCGCCCCTGTCTCTCCTTTCTCCCCTGTAGCAGTAAGATGCTGTCCGAGCTGCGTCAGGAAGCAGCGGTGTGCCTGGGTCTGCTGTGCACCGCTCTGAGCTATGAAGCAGAGCGCATCTTCAAGTGGATGTTTGTCAAGTTCAGCTCCAGCACCCGGGACGAGGTCAGGCTGCTCTACCTGGTGGCAGCGTACCGAGCCCTGGAGGCAGCCGGAGAGAGGAAGGCCTTCTCACCTGTCATGCAGGTAAGAGGAACCAGGGCTCCATTCATAGTGTCTCACAGTAGGAGGGCTGACTTGGGATCAGTTTGACCTTTTAGATCACAATGAATAACATGACATTGATGAGAGGGGGGGGGGCCTGATCCTAGATCAGAACTCGTACCCTGATATGTTTTTGTTATAAGGCCCAGGGTAGTTGTTAGGGACGGTTACGTTGAGAGAGGGGTTGGGTGGGTAACTGACTGTGGCGTCCATGTTTTGTGTCAGCTGGTGATGAGTAGCCTGCAGTCCATCCTGGAGAACCTGGACACGCCGGAGCTGCTGTGTCAGAGCGTCCGCTGCATCCTCCAGGTGGCCCGCTGCTACCCACATGTCTTCAGCACCAACTTCAGAGTGAGTGGCAACACACACACACACACTCACACTCTCTTATGCCAACTTCAGAAAATGTGAGCATCTGGTGGTGTTTTCTTTCTCCTATTGCCTGGCTCGCTCCCTCTTTCACTACCTTGTCTCCTACTGCCTGGCTCGCACCCTCTTTCACTACCTCGTCTCCTACTGCTTGGCTCGCTCCCTCTTTCACTACCCCGTCTCCTACTGCCTGGCTCGCTCTCTCTCTCTCTCTCTCTCTCTCTCTCTCTACCTCTGTCTCCTACAGCCTGGCTCGCTCCCTCTCTCTCTACCTCGTCTCCTACTGCCTGGCTCGCACCCTCTGTCTGTCTCTACTAGCAGGTCTTCTTAATGTCCCCCAGAGTGTCTACAGTGAAGTATGTGTGGTTGTGTTGACCTTGCCTGTTGTGTGTGATAGGATACGGTGGATATCTTGGTGGGCTGGCACATTGACCACACACAGAAACAGTCTCTGACTCAGCAGGTCTCAGGTCAGTACACACACATGTTTTCCATCTTCGTCTTAGTATAGAATATAATCAGAATTTAGTGGGGTTGGACAGATTGCTGCAAGTCTGTAGTTGACATCAGTGTATGTTTTACACCAGGGGTGTCACGGGGGATCCAATCAGTCCCACACGGGTGGTTTTGAGTTAAACTCCATATACTTTAAATGGACTAAAACCAAATGGGAACTGTGTAGAAATTATTATGGACCTATATTCATACAGTTTGACAGTCAAGGAGCATCAAATTCCCAACGCTATCAATAGCAGAGTCATTTTCTGGAAATTGACCGAGGGGGGGATGTAAAAATTCAGTGCGGCCATCCGAACCTCTTTGAAGACCGAATACAGCTACCGGGACAAAATGAGTTGGACACCTCTTGTTTTACACCAGTCAATTGTATGTGTGTGAACTGTGTGCAGGCTGGCTGCAGAGTCTGGAGCAGTTCTGGGTAGCAGACCTGACCTTCTCCACCACGCTGTTGGGACAGTTTCTAGAGGACATGGAGGCCTACGCAGAGGTCAGTAACACCACTACACACACACTGTTGCCAGTTTATTAGGGATACTCATCTAGTACCTGGTCCCTCCTTTGCCTCAAGAACAGCCTGAATTCTTCGGGGCATGGATTCTTCGGGGAATCTCCTCTGACTTCGTGGTAGAGTTTCTCCTCTGACTTCGTGGTAGAGTTTCTCCTCTGACTTCGTGGTGGGGGTTTCTCCTCTGACTTCGTGGTAGGGGTTTCTCCTCTGACTTCGTGGTGGGGGTTTCTCCTCTGACTTCGTGGTAGGGTTTCTCCTCTGACTTCGTGGTAGGGTTTCTCCTCTGACTTCGTGGTGGGGGTTTCTCCTCTGACTTCGTGGTAGGGGTTTCTCCTCTGACTTCGTGGTGGGGGTTTCTCCTCTGACTTCGTGGTGGGGGTTTCTCCTCTGACGTCGTGGTGGGGGTTTCTCCTCTGACGTCGTGGTGGGGGTTTCTTCTCTGACTTCGTGGTAGGGGTTTCTCCTCTGACTTCGTGGTGGGGGTTTCTCCTCTGACTTCGTTTGTGGTGGGGGTTTCTCCTCTGACTTCGTGGTAGGGGTTTCTCCTCTGACTTCGTTTGTGGTGGGGGTTTCTTCTCTGACTTCGTGGTGGGGGTTTCTCCTCTGACTTCGTGGTAGGGGGTTCTCCTCTGACGTCGTGTTGGGGGTTTCTCCTCTGACTTCGTGGTGGGGGTTTCTCCTCTGACGTCGTGGTGGGGGTTTCTTCTCTGACTTCGTGGTGGGGGTTTCTTCTCTGACTTCGTGGTAGGGGTTTCTCCTCTGACTTCGTGGTGGGGGTTTCTCCTCTGACTTCGTTTGTGGTGGGGGTTTCTCCTCTGACTTCGTGGTAGGGGTTTCTCCTCTGACTTCGTTTGTGGTGGGGGTTTCTTCTCTGACTTCGTGGTGGGGGTTTCTCCTCTGACTTCGTGGTAGGGGGTTCTCCTCTGACGTCGTGTTGGGGGTTTCTCCTCTGACGTCGTGGTAGGGGTTCTCCTCTGACTTCGTGGTAGGGGTTCTCCTCTGACTTCGTAGTAGGGGTTCTCCTCTGACGTCGTGGTAGGGGTTTCTCCTCTGACTTCGTGGTGGGGGTTTCTCCTCTGACTTCGTGGTAGGGGTTTCTCCTCTGACTTCGTGGTAGGGGTTTCTCCTCTGACTTCGTGGTGGGGGTTTCTCCTCTGACTTCGTGGTGGGGGTTTCTCCTCTGACTTCGTGGTAGGGGTTTCTCCTCTGACTTCGTGGTAGGGGTTTCTCCTCTGACTTCGTGGTTGGGGTTTCTCCTCTGACTTCGTGGTATAGTTTCTCCTCTGACTTCGTGGTAGGGGTTTCTCCTCTGACTTCGTGGTAGGGGTTTCTCCTCTGACTTCGTGGTGGGGGTTTCTCCTCTGACTTCGTGGTGGGGGTTTCTCCTCTGACTTCGTGGTAGGGGTTTCTCCTCTGACGTCGTGGTGGGGGTTTCTCCTCTGACGTCGTGGTGGGGGTTTCTCCTCTGACGTCGTGGTGGGGGTTTCTCCTCTGACGTCGTGGTGGGGGTTTCTCCTCTGACGTCGTGGTAGGGCTTTCTCCTCTGACGTCGTGGTAGGGCTTTCTCCTCTGACGTCGTGGTAGGGCTTTCTCCTCTGACGTCGTGGTAGGGCTTTCTCCTCTGACGTCGTGGTAGGGCTTTCTCCTCTGACGTCGTGGTAGGGCTTTCTCCTCTGACGTCGTGGTAGGGCTTTCTCCTCTGACGTCGTGGTGGGGCTTTCTCCTCTGACTTCGTGGTGGGGCTTTCTCCTCTGACTTCGTGGTAGGGCTTTCTCCTCTGACTTCGTGGTGGGGCTTTCTCCTCTGACTTCGTGGTGGGGCTTTCTCCTCTGACTTCGTGGTGGGGCTTTCTCCTCTGACTTCGTGGTGGGGCTTTCTCCTCTGACTTCGTGGTGGGGCTTTCTCCTCTGACTTCGTGGTGGGGCTTTCTCCTCTCCTCTGACTTCGTGGTGGGGCTTTCTCCTCTGACTTCGTGGTGGGGCTTTCTCCTCTGACTTCGTGGTGGGGCTTTCTCCTCTGACTTCGTGGTGGGGCTTTCTCCTCTGACTTCGTGGTGGGGCTTTCTCCTCTGACTTCGTGGTGGGGCTTTCTCCTCTGACTTCGTGGTGGGGCTTTCTCCTCTGACTTCGTGGTGGGGCTTTCTCCTCTGACTTCGTGGTGGGGCTTTCTCCTCTGACTTCGTGGTGGGGCTTTCTCCTCTGACTTCGTGGTGGGGCTTTCTCCTCTGACTTCGTGGTGGGGCTTTCTCCTCTGACTTCGTGGTGGGGCTTTCTCCTCTGACTTCGTGGTGGGGCTTTCTCCTCTGACTTCGTGGTGGGGCTTTCTCCTCTGACTTCGTGGTGGGGCTTTCTCCTCTGACTTCGTGGTGGGGCTTTCTCCTCTGACTTCGTGGTGGGGCTTTCTCCTCTGACTTCGTGGTGGGGCTTTCTCCTCTGACTTCGTGGTGGGGCTTTCTCCTCTGACTTCGTGGTGGGGCTTTCTCCTCTGACTTCGTGGTGGGGCTTTCTCCTCTGACTTCGTGGTGGGGCTTTCTCCTCTGACTTCGTGGTGGGGCTTTCTCCTCTGACTTCGTGGTGGGGCTTTCTCCTCTGACTTCGTGGTGGGGCTTTCTCCTCTGACTTCGTGGTGGGGCTTTCTCCTCTGACTTCGTGGTGGGGCTTTCTCCTCTGACGTGCTCTGTCAACTGTAGGACATTTTTATATAGACAGGCGTGTTTCTTTCTAAATCATGTCCAAACTATTGAATTTGCCACCGGGAGACTCCAATGAAGTTGTAGTGACATCAAGGATGATCAATGGAAATGTATTTAATCCATTAAGAATTCAGGCTTTAACACAGCAACATGTAGAATAAGTCAATGGGTTTAACACAGCAACATGTAGAATAAGTCAAGGGGTTTAACACAGCAACATGTAGAATAAGTCAAGGGGTTTAACACAGCAACATGTAGAATAAGTCAAGGGGTTTAACACAGCAACATGTAGAATAAGTCAAGTGCTCTGAATACTTTCTGAATACTGTGTTGCAAGTTATGGAACATGTTGGTGTCGCTGACTTCCTATTGTATTACATTACATTTGAAATGTCATGAACAAACCTGTCTGTCCCACATTGTCTCCAGGACCTGGGTCACGTGGGTTCTGGCGAGGCGGTCGACGAGGACATCCCTCCACCCACGGTGTCTCTGCCCAAACTGGCCGCCCTGCTAAGGGTGTTCAGCACCGTGGTGCGCTGCATCGGACAGCGCTTCAACCCCGTTAGAGGACCGCCCATCACACAGGCATACGTCTCTGATGTAAGGAGAGACGCACACACACACACCCATCACACAGGCATACGTCTCTGATGTAAGGAGAGACACAGACACACACACACACACACACACACACAGGTATACGTCTCTGATGTAAGGAGAGACACACACACACACACACACACACACCCATCACACACACACACCACACAGGCATACGTCTCTGATGTAAGGAGAGACACACACACACACACACACACACACCACACACCACACAGGCATACGTCTCTGATGTAAGGAGAGACACACACACACACACACACACCACACAGGCATACGTCTCTGATGTAAGGAGAGACACACACACACACACACACCCATCACACAGGCATACGTCTCTGATGTAAGGAGAGACACACACCCACACACACACACACACACACCACACAGGCATACGTCTCTGATGTAAGGAGAGACACACACCCACACACACACACACACCCACACCACACAGGCATACGTCTCTGATGTAAGGAGAGACACACACACACACACCACACACCACACAGGCATACGTCTCTGATGTAAGGAGAGACACACACACACACACACACCCATCACACAGGCATACGTCTCTGATGTAAGGAGAGATGGGGAGAAAGACACACACAGGCTCTCGTAATTAACCAGGCATATGTCACAGATATCATTTGTTCCCAACACAACCTCCTCCCTCTCTCCTTCCTCCCTCTACTTCCGCCCTTTCCCCAGGTTTTGAACCGGGTGTTGGCGTGCGTGTCGACGGCCAAGCAGGTGTTGTTCTCTGAGCCGGTGTTGACGGCGGGGAACGAGTGTGTGTGTGTCCTGCTGGTGAGCTTGGAGCCGTCCGCACAGCTGACCGACGCCGTCATCACCTACGGCCTGGACCAGCTGGATGCCTGCCGGGCCTGTGGCCCAGAGTACAGCCTGGCCGTCCTCAGCCTCGTCACATTGGTAAGAACTGGTTCTAGTACTGGTTTGCATACGGCTGAGAGACGTTTTATACATACGGCTGAGAGACGTTTTATACATACGGCTGAGAGACGTTTTATACATACGGCTGAGAGACGTTTTGTACATACGGCTGAGAGACGTTTTGTACATACGGCTGAGAGACGTTTTGTACATACGGCTGAGAGACGTTTTGTGCATACGGCTGAGAGACGTTTTGTGCATACGGCTGAGACGTTTTATGCATACGGCTGAGACGTTTTATGCATACGGCTGAGAGACGTTTTATGCATACGGCTGAGAGACGTTTTGTGCATACGGCTGAGAGACGTTTTGTGCATACGGCTGAGAGACGTTTTGTGCATACGGCTGAGAGACGTTTTATGCATACGGCTGAGAGACGTTTTGTGCATACGGCTGAGAGACGTTTTGTGCATACGGCTGAGAGACGTTTTGTGCATACGGCTGAGAGACGTTTTGTGCATACGGCTGAGAGACGTTTTGTGCATACGGCTGAGAGACGTTTTGTGCATACGGCTGAGAGACGTTTTGTGCATACGGCTGAGAGACGTTTTGTGCATACGGCTGAGAGACGTTTTGTGCATACGGCTGAGAGACGTTTTGTGCATACGGCTGAGAGACGTTTTGTGCATACGGCTGAGAGACGTTTTGTGCATACGGCTGAGAGACGTTTTGTGCATACGGCTGAGAGACGTTTTGTGCATACGGCTGAGAGACGTTTTGTGCATACGGCTGAGAGACGTTTTGTGCATACGGCTGAGAGACGTTTTGTGCATACGGCTGAGAGACGTTTTGTGCATACGGCTGAGAGACGTTTTGTGCATACGGCTGAGAGACGTTTTGTGCATACGGCTGAGAGACGTTTTGTGCATACGGCTGAGAGACGTTTTGTGCATACGGCTGAGAGACGTTTTGTGCATACGGCTGAGAGACGTTTTGTGCATACGGCTGAGAGACGTTTTGTGCATACGGCTGAGAGACGTTTTATGCATACGGCTGAGAGACGTTTTAAGCCGGTTAGGAAGAATGTTTCCGCAAACAGCAAATTTCAGGTCTTGTGAGCAGAAACTTGAATGGTGCGTCAATGTAGGCCTACATTCTGAAACATGTTGACAATTTTATGCATGTCTGCCCGAATGCAGAGAACTGGTTGGTCATTCAACGTTTTGCCTCTCCTCCTAATAATAACTCCATATTGATTATCTGCTTCTAATGGTCTCTTCTCTCTCTCTCTCTGTATTGTAGATTGTGGACCAGATCAACACTAAGCTTCCAGCTTGGTTTGTGGAGAAGCTGCTGGCCCCGACATCACAGCTCCTGGAGCTACGCTTCAACAGGGACAGAGAGGTGAGTGTGTTTGTCAGGGATGTGACAAACGGAAACATTTTCTTAACTTTTAAACTGCCGTTTTCAGTTAAAACGATAAGAAAAATGTGTAAAATTCGATGTGTTCACAATTCAGAATATGCTCCTATTGGGGTTGCGGTGCTCCTATTGGGGTTGCGGTGCTCCTATTGGGGTTGCGGTGCTCCTATTGGGGTTGCGGTGCTCCTATTGGGGTCAATAAAGTTCCATCTACCACCGCCATAGGCTGAATCTCAAACCCAACACTTGCCCCCTAAGCCCTTTATCGAGTGGCCACTTGCTGTTGTGTTCGATAGTGATCATTTGAGTCTGCAAGAGTTTTGCCAAAAGGAGCATTGAGACGATGCACACTAATGTTACAGAGATGTAAGGTTAGCTAGCTAGCTAAGGATGTTGGGCTCTGATATACAGAGATGTAATGTTAGCTGGCTAGCTAAGGATGTTGGGCTCTGATAAACAGAGATGTAAGGTTAGCTAGCTAGCTAAGGATGTTGGGCTCTGATAAACACAGAGATGTAATGTTAGCTAGCTAGCTAAGGATGTTGGGCTCTGATAAACACAGAGATGTAATGTTAGCTAGCTAGCTAAGGATGTTGGGCTCTGATAAACACAGAGATGTAATGTTAGCTAGCTAGCTAAGGATGTTGGGCTCTGATAAACACAGAGATGTAATGTTAGCTGGCTAGCTAAGGATGTTGGGCTCTGATAAACACAGAGATGTAATGTTAGCTGGCTAGCTAAGGATGTTGGGCTCTGATAAACAGAGATGTAATGTTAGCTAGCTAGCTAAGGATTTTCTCTATACGATTTGTATTTCATATACCTTTGACTATTGGATGTTCTTATAGGCACTTTAGTATTGCCAGTGTAACAGTATAGCTTCCGTCCCTCTCCTCGCCGCTACCTGGGCTCGAACCAGGAACACATCGACAACAGCCACCCTCGAAGCACCGTTACCCATTGCTCCACAAAAGCCGCGGCCCTTGCAGAGCAAGGGGAACAACCACTCCAAGTCTCAGAGCGAGTGATGTTTGAAACACTATTAGCGTGCACGCCGCTAACTAGCTAGCCATTTCACATCGGTTACACCAGCCTAATCTCGGGAGTTGATAGGCTTGAAGTCATAAACAGCTCAATGCTTGAAGCACAACGAAGAGCTTCTGGCAAAACGCATGAGAGTGCTGTTTGAATGAATGCTTACGAGCCTGCTGGTGCCTACCACCACTGTCAGACTGCTCTATCAAATCATAGACTTAGTTATAACATAATAACACACAGAAATACGAGCCTTAGGTCATTAATATGGTCGAATCCGGAAACTATCATCTCGAAAACAAAACGTTTATTCTTTCAGTGAAATACGGAACTTTTACGTATTTTATCAAACGGGTGATATCCATAAGTCTAAATATTCCTGTTACATTGCACAACCTTCAATGTTATGTAAAATTCTGGCAAATTAGGCGGCCCAAACTGTTGCATATACCCTGACTCTGCGTGCAATGAACGCAAGAGAAGTGACTGGTTAATATTGCCTGCTAACCTGGATTTCTTTTAGCAAAATATGCAGGTTTAAAAATATATACTTCTGTGTATTGATTTTAAGAAAGGCATTGATGTTTATGGTTAGGTGCAACGATTGTGATTTTTTTCGCAAATGCGCTTTTGCTAAATCATCCCCCGTTTGGCGAAGTTGGCTGTTTTTGTTAGGAAGAAATAGTCTTCACACAGTTCGCAACGAGCCAGGTTAGCAGGCAATATTAACTAAATATGCAGGTTTAAAAATATATACTTGTGTATTGATTTTAAGAAAGGCATTGATGTTTATGGTTAGGTACACATTGGAGCAAGATAGTCTTTTTCGCGAATAGGCACCGCATCGATTATATGCAATGCAGGACACGCTAGATAAACTAGTAATATCATCAACCATGTGTAGTTAACTAGTGATTGTTTGTTTTTTTATAAGATGAGTTTAATGCTAGCTAGCAACTTACCTTGGCTTCTTACTGCATTCGCGGCACAGGCAGGCTCCTCGTGGAGTGCAATGTAATCAGTGTTAGAGCATTGGACTAGTTAACTGTAAGGTTTCTAGATCGAATCCCGAGCTGACAAGGTAAAAATCTGTCATTCTGCCCCTGAACAAGGCAGTTAACCCACTGTTCCTAGGCCGTCATTGAAAATAAGAATGTGTTCTTAACTGACTTGCCAAGTTAAATAAAAGATAAATGAAGGTGTAAAAAAATAAAAAAAAATAAAAGTTGTCCGATTTGTTATGAAAACTTGAAATCGGCCCTAATTAATCAGCCATTCCAATTAATCGGTCGACCTCTAGTTCAAACCCCTAGAGTGAGTGAGTGACCAGGTTTATAGAGGTGTGGGTGCTTGACACCACCTAAATGAAATGGAAAGAGGGATGTGTAGGCGTCTGATTCAGATTGGGCGACTGTATTGTACGGTGTGTTTCTGTAATGGTTAGATGGAAGTTGTAGCTGCTCTGTTTTCTGTAAGGGGGGAGTTGTAGCTGCTCTGTTTTCTGTAAGGGGGGAGTTGTAGCTGCTCTGTTTTCTGTAAGGGGGGAGTTGTAGCTGCTCTGTTTTCTGTAAGGGGGGAGTTGTAGCTGCTCTGTTTTCTGTAAGGGGGGAGTTGTAGCTGCTCTGTTTTCTGTAAGGGGGGAGTTGTAGCTGCTCTGTTTTCTGTAAGGGGGGAGTTGTAGCTGCTCTGTTTTCTGTAAGGGGGGAGTTGTAGCTGCTCTGTTTTCTGTAAGGGGGGAGTTGTGTGTTTGCTGCTTTCTATAATCCTGTTAGCGTGACCATTCTATTGGTTTAGTCTTCAATCTGAAAGGTTGAATGGAAACCATTAAGACATGTTTTTACTGGGTGTTTCTGTCTGTTTGTCTCTGTGTGTCTGTATCCGTGTGTCTTCACTGACCCCCTCTGCTCTTGCTCTCTCTCTCTCTCTCTCTCTCTCCAGGTGATGTCAGCAGCCCTGGGTGTGTACCAGTCTGTTTTGAGCCTAAAGAACATTCCCATTCTGGAAGCAGCGTATAAACTGGTTCTGGGAGAGATGGCCTGTGCCCTGTCCAGCCTTCTGGCCCCCCTGACCCCCTCCCCGACCCCTGGTACCCCCTCCCCGACCCCTCCACCCTTTCCCGGCATCCAGCACCCTGTCTTCGCCCCCCTCACCCTCACCCCAGAGAGGGCAGAGTTCACCCTCATCTTCAACCTGTCGGCCCTCACCACCATCGGCAACACCAAGAACTCACTCATAGGGGTACGTTACGTAACACACACACTGCACTACCATCAGCAACACCAAGTAACATGACTGAACTGTAACTTAAAATGTACCTCTGCTCTGTCTCCCCTCCCCCCTCTCTCTGCCCCCCCCCCCCAACCTCCCTCTGCCCCCCCCCCCCCCAACCTCCCTCTGCCCCCCCCCCCCCCAACCTCCCTCTGCCCCCCCCCCCCTCATATCCCCCCCTCTGTAGATGTGGGCTCTGTCTCCGACGGTGTTTGCGTTGTTGAGTCAGAACCTGATGTTGGTCCACTCTGACCTGGCCGTCTACCACCCTGCTGTACAATATGCTGTGTTATATACCCTGTACTCACACTGTACCAGGTAACACACTCTACCACCCTGCTGTACAATATGCTGTGTTATATACCCTGTACTCACACTGTACCAGGTAACACACTCTACCACCCTGCTGTACAATATGCTGTGTTATATACCCTGTACTCACACTGTACCAGGTAACACACTCTACCACCCTGCTGTACAATATGCTGTGTTATATACCCTGTACTCACACTGTACCAGGTAACACACTCTACCACCCTGCTGTACAATATGCTGTGTTATATACCCTGTACTCACACTGTACCAGGTAACACACTCTACCACCCTGCTGTACAATATGCTGTGTTATATACCCTGTACTCACACTGTACCAGGTAACACACTCTACCACCCTGCTGTACAATATGCTGTGTTATATACCCTGTACTCACACTGTACCAGGTAACACACTCTACCACCCTGCTGTACAATATGCTGTGTTATATACCCTGTACTCACACTGTACCAGGTAACACACTCTACCACCCTGCTGTACAATATGCTGTGTTATATACCCTGTACTCACACTGTACCAGGTAACACACTCTACCACCCTGCTGTACAATATGCTGTGTTATATACCCTGTACTCACACTGTACCAGGTAACAGTCAGTTTATACTAAACTTTGATCCTTCCTTTTTTTAAAACATAGTTCACCACATTCTAATTGGTCTTCTCTTTCAATCCTCTGTTTCTCTCTCTCTCTCTCTCTCGTCGTCTCTCTCCCTCTGTTTTTCAGACATGATCACTTCATCTCGTCCAGCCTGTCCTCCTCCTCCCCTTCTCTCTTTGACGGGGCGGTCATCAGCACGGTAACCACGGCAACCAGGAAACACTTCAGCACTCTGCTGTCCCTGCTGGGAGCCCTGCTGAGGAAGGAGCAGCTCTACACTGAGGCCAGGTACACACACACACACACGCACTATACATGTCACACAGGTGTAGTTGAACGATAACTGTGGTGGAATTATTGTAATCAAAAGGAGAGACTTTTACATTTCTTCAAAACATTCCAACTTGTATTATTGAATTAGTGCAGTAATGGAGTTTGTCAGTGACCCTCCCGTAGGTGATTCGTTGAGAGCCCAACGACGGGATGTGAGACGCAGCATTTTATAGTTCATCCTCCTGGATGTTCATGACAAACAACAGATGTATGGAATGGGTCACGAGGTTAGGATTCGTATGAAAGATACTCATAATTCACAGCAGACAGTATCTACTGTAAAGACTGTTCTCATTGTGTCTGGACCAGGGTCTGGCCCCCCAACTCCATACTGGAGCCCCCTGGCCCCCCAACTCCATACTGGAGCCCTCTCCCCCTGGTACCCCAAATCCATACTGGAGCCTTCTCCCCCTGGTACCCCAACTCCATACTGGAGCCCTCTCCCCCTGGTACCCCAACTCCATACTGGAGCCCTCTCCCCCTGGTACCCCAACTCCATACTGGAGCCCTCTCCCCCGGTACCCCAACTCCATTCTGGAGCCCTCTCCCCCTGGCACCCCAGTACAGAAACATTACCTCAGGCTCTGGAATGTGGTATCACTCAAAGACATGGTACATCTCCTGTCAGTGTTAAATCTCCCAGAGGACCATCCTCAGTAGAACACACACAGATGACCGTGTTCTCAGAACCCTCTATTCTGTTGCATAAAACAAACATTTGATGCTATGACAGTATTATAACACAATCTTTTAATTTCTCCACCATATAACCTAACCTAGTTTGTGTGTCTGCTCCAAACAGGAAGCTGTTGTTGACGTGGTCTCTGGAGATGTGCCTGATGATGAAGAGGTCTGATACCTACACCCCTCTCTTCTCCCTGCCCTCCTTCCACAAGTTCTGCAAGGGTCTGCTCCACAACGGTAAATACTGTTTAACTATAGAGGGTCTGCTCCACAACGGTAAATACTGTGGAACTATAGAGAGGGTCTGCTCCACAACGGTAAATACTGTGGAACTATAGAGAGGGTCTGTTCCACAACGGTAAATACTGTGGAACTATAGAGAGGGTCTGTTCCACAACGGTAAATACTGTGGAACTATAGAGAGGGTCTGTTCCACAACGGTAAATACTGTGGAACTATAGAGAGGGTCTGTTCCACAACGGTAAATACTGTGGAACTATAGAGGGTCTGTTCCACAACGGTAAATACTGTTTAACTATAGAGAGGGTCTGCTCCACAACGGTAAATACTGTTTAACTATAGAGAGGGTCTGTTCCACAACGGTAAATACTGTGGAACTATAGAGAGGGTCTGTTCCACAACGGTAAATACTGTGGAACTATAGAGAGGGTCTGTTCCACAACGGTAAATACTGTGGAACTATAGAGAGGGTCTGTTCCACAACGGTAAATACTGTGGAACTATAGAGAGGGTCTGTTCCACAACGGTAAATACTGTGGAACTATAGAGAGGGTCTGTTCCACAACGGTAAATACTGTGGAACTATAGAGAGGGTCTGTTCCACAACGGTAAATACTGTGGAACTATAGAGAGGGTCTGTTCCACAACGGTAAATACTGTTTAACTATAGAGAGGGTCTGTTCCACAACGGTAAATACTGTTTAACTATAGAGAGGGTCTGTTCCACAACGGTAAATACTGTTTAACTATAGAGGGTCTGCTCCACAACGGTAAATACTGTTTAACTATAGAGGGTCTGTTCCACAACGGTAAATACTGTGGAACTATAGAGGGTCTGTTCCACAACGGTAAATACTGTGGAACTATAGAGGGTCTGTTCCACAACGGTAAATACTGTGGAACTATAGAGAGGGTCTGTTCCACAACGGTAAATACTGTTTAACTATAGAGAGGGTCTGTTCCACAACGGTAAATACTGTGGAACTATAGAGAGGGTCTGCTCCACAACGGTAAATACTGTTTAACTATAGAGGGTCTGTTCCACAACGGTAAATACTGTGGAACTATAGAGAGGGTCTGTTCCACAACGGTAAATACTGTGGAACTATAGAGGGTCTGTTCCACAACGGTAAATACTGTGGAACTATAGAGAGGGTCTGTTCCACAACGGTAAATACTGTGGAACTATAGAGAGGGTCTGTTCCACAACGGTAAATACTGTGGAACTATAGAGAGGGTCTGCTCCACAACGGTAAATACTGTGGAACTATAGAGAGGGTCTGTTCCACAACGGTAAATACTGTGGAACTATAGAGAGGGTCTGTTCCACAACGGTAAATACTGTGGAACTATAGAGGGTCTGTTCCACAACGGTAAATACTGTGGAACTATAGAGAGGGTCTGCTCCACAACGGTAAATACTGTTTAACTATAGAGAGGGTCTGTTCCACAACGGTAAATACTGTGGAACTATAGAGAGGGTCTGTTCCACAACGGTAAATACTGTGGAACTATAGAGAGGGTCTGCTCCACAACGGTAAATACTGTTTAACTATAGAGAGGGTCTGTTCCACAACGGTAAATACTGTGGAACTATAGAGAGGGTCTGTTCCACAACGGTAAATACTGTGGAACTATAGAGAGGGTCTGTTCCACAACGGTAAATACTGTGGAACTATAGAGAGGGTCTGTTCCACAACGGTAAATACTGTGGAACTATAGAGAGGGTCTGTTCCACAACGGTAAATACTGTGGAACTATAGAGAGGGTCTGCTCCACAACGGTAAATACTGTTTAACTATAGAGAGGGTCTGTTCCACAACGGTAAATACTGTGGAACTATAGAGAGGGTCTGTTCCACAACGGTAAATACTGTGGAACTATAGAGAGGGTCTGCTCCACAACGGTAAATACTGTTTAACTATAGAGGGTCTGTTCCACAACGGTAAATACTGTTTAACTATAGAGAGGGTCTGTTCCACAACGGTAAATACTGTGGAACTATAGAGAGGGTCTGCTCCACAACGGTAAATACTGTGGAACTATAGAGGGTCTGCTCCACAACGGTAAATACTGTTTAACTATAGAGGGTCTGCTCCACAACGGTAAATACTGTTTAACTATAGAGGGTCTGTTCCACAACGGTAAATACTGTTTAACTATAGAGAGGGTCTGTTCCACAACGGTAAATACTGTTTAACTATAGAGGGTCTGTTCCACAACGGTAAATACTGTGGAACTATAGAGAGGGTCTGTTCCACAACGGTAAATACTGTGGAACTATAGAGAGGGTCTGCTCCACAACGGTAAATACTGTGGAACTATAGAGAGGGTCTGTTCCACAACGGTAAATACTGTGGAACTATAGAGAGGGTCTGTTCCACAACGGTAAATACTGTGGAACTATAGAGAGGGTCTGTTCCACAACGGTAAATACTGTGGAACTATAGAGAGGGTCTGCTCCACAACGGTAAATACTGTTTAACTATAGAGGGTCTGTTCCACAACGGTAAATACTGTGGAACTATAGAGAGGGTCTGTTCCACAACGGTAAATACTGTGGAACTATAGAGGGTCTGCTCCACAACGGTAAATACTGTGGAACTATAGAGAGGGTCTGTTCCACAACGGTAAATACTGTTTAACTATAGAGGGTCTGTTCCACAACGGTAAATACTGTGGAACTATAGAGAGGGTCTGTTCCACAACGGTAAATACTGTGGAACTATAGAGAGGGTCTGCTCCACAACGGTAAATACTGTGGAACTATAGAGAGGGTCTGTTCCACAACGGTAAATACTGTGGAACTATAGAGAGGGTCTGTTCCACAACGGTAAATACTGTTTAACTATAGAGAGGGTCTGTTCCACAACGGTAAATACTGTGGAACTATAGAGAGGGTCTGTTCCACAACGGTAAATACTGTTTAACTATAGAGGGTCTGTTCCACAACGGTAAATACTGTGGAACTATAGAGAGGGTCTGTTCCACAACGGTAAATACTGTGGAACTATAGAGGGTCTGTTCCACAACGGTAAATACTGTGGAACTATAGAGAGGGTCTGTTCCACAACGGTAAATACTGTTTAACTATAGAGAGGGTCTGTTCCACAACGGTAAATACTGTGGAACTATAGAGAGGGTCTGTTCCACAACGGTAAATACTGTGGAACTATAGAGAGGGTCTGCTCCACAACGGTAAATACTGTGGAACTATAGAGAGGGTCTGTTCCACAACGGTAAATACTGTGGAACTATAGAGAGGGTCTGTTCCACAACGGTAAATACTGTTTAACTATAGAGGGTCTGTTCCACAACGGTAAATACTGTGGAACTATAGAGAGGGTCTGTTCCACAACGGTAAATACTGTGGAACTATAGAGGGTCTGTTCCACAACGGTAAATACTGTGGAACTATAGAGAGGGTCTGTTCCACAACGGTAAATACTGTTTAACTATAGAGAGGGTCTGTTCCACAACGGTAAATACTGTGGAACTATAGAGAGGGTCTGTTCCACAACGGTAAATACTGTGGAACTATAGAGAGGGTCTGCTCCACAACGGTAAATACTGTGGAACTATAGAGAGGGTCTGTTCCACAACGGTAAATACTGTGGAACTATAGAGAGGGTCTGTTCCACAACGGTAAATACTGTGGAACTATAGAGAGGGTCTGTTCCACAACGGTAAATACTGTGGAACTATAGAGAGGGTCTGCTCCACAACGGTAAATACTGTTTAACTATAGAGGGTCTGTTCCACAACGGTAAATACTGTGGAACTATAGAGAGGGTCTGTTCCACAACGGTAAATACTGTGGAACTATAGAGGGTCTGCTCCACAACGGTAAATACTGTGGAACTATAGAGAGGGTCTGTTCCACAACGGTAAATACTGTTTAACTATAGAGGGTCTGTTCCACAACGGTAAATACTGTGGAACTATAGAGAGGGTCTGTTCCACAACGGTAAATACTGTGGAACTATAGAGAGGGTCTGCTCCACAACGGTAAATACTGTGGAACTATAGAGAGGGTCTGTTCCACAACGGTAAATACTGTGGAACTATAGAGAGGGTCTGTTCCACAACGGTAAATACTGTGGAACTATAGAGAGGGTCTGTTCCACAACGGTAAATACTGTGGAACTATAGAGAGGGTCTGTTCCACAACGGTAAATACTGTTTAACTATAGAGAGGGTCTGTTCCACAACGGTAAATACTGTTTAACTATAGAGGGTCTGTTCCACAACGGTAAATACTGTGGAACTATAGAGAGGGTCTGTTCCACAACGGTAAATACTGTGGAACTATAGAGGGTCTGTTCCACAACGGTAAATACTGTGGAACTATAGAGAGGGTCTGTTCCACAACGGTAAATACTGTTTAACTATAGAGAGGGTCTGTTCCACAACGGTAAATACTGTGGAACTATAGAGAGGGTCTGTTCTACAACGGTAAATACTGTTTAACTATAGAGGGTCTGTTCCACAACGGTAAATACTGTGGAACTATAGAGAGGGTCTGTTCCACAACGGTAAATACTGTGGAACTATAGAGGGTCTGTTCCACAACGGTAAATACTGTGGAACTATAGAGAGGGTCTGTTCCACAACGGTAAATACTGTTTAACTATAGAGAGGGTCTGTTCCACAACGGTAAATACTGTGGAACTATAGAGAGGGTCTGTTCCACAACGGTAAATACTGTGGAACTATAGAGAGGGTCTGCTCCACAACGGTAAATACTGTGGAACTATAGAGAGGGTCTGTTCCACAACGGTAAATACTGTGGAATTGTGGAAAGGGTAGTAATCACAAGTCTACTTTGGGGTTGTACAAATCTGGTAACTTAAATTCCCAGGTGTTCCAGAAATTCTAGATGAATGATTCCTCCTGATTCTGGGGAATCTTCCAACCAGGATTTTTGGAAAACCTGATTCCTACTGTGTGTGTGTGTGTGTGTTGACCCTGCTCTATCTCGGTCTGCAGCCCTGAATGAGGACCCAGTCATCTGCCTCCAGACCTGCAACAGCCTTCAGGTCATCTCCTCCTCACTCAACACAGAGCTGCTGCAGAGGTAACACACACACCTAAAACAACCCCTTCTACACAAAAGCATAAACCCAAACGTGTGTGTAACGTTGTCTCTGTCCTGTGCCTCCCAGGTGTGTGGATATTTGTCGTGTCCAGCTAGTGCACTCTGCGGTGAGGGTGAGGCAGGCGTACGGCAAGCTACTGAGGACAATCCCTCTGGACGTGACACTCAGGTCAGCACACAACACAGACCGAACACCCTCCTCTATCCACAATTACTGACTGTGACTCCTCTAAGGCCGGGACCCTGTCAGTGACTGACTGTGACTCCTCTAAGGCCGGGACCCTGTCAGTGACTGACTGTGACTCCTCTAAGGCCGGGACCCTGTCAGTGACTGACTGTGACTCCTCTAAGGCCGGGACCCTGTCAGTGACTGACTGACTGGGACTCCTCTAAGGCCGGGACTCTGTCAGCGACTGACTGACTGGGACTCCTCTAAGGCCGGGACTCTGTCAGCGACTGACTGACTGGGACTCCTCTAAGGCCGGGACTCTGTCAGCGACTGACTGACTGGGACTCCTCTAAGGCCGGGACTCTGTCAGCGACTGACTGACTGGGACTCCTCTAAGGCCGGGACTCTGTCAGCGACTGACTGACTGGGACTCCTCTAAGGCCGGGACTCTGTCAGCGACTGACTGACTGGGACTCCTCTAAGGCCGGGACTCTGTCAGCGACTGACTGACTGGGACTCCTCTAAGGCCGGGACTCTGTCAGCGACTGACTGACTGGGACTCCTCTAAGGCCGGGACTCTGTCAGCGACTGACTGACTGGGACTCCTCTAAGGCCGGGACTCTGTCAGCGACTGACTGACTGGGACTCCTCTAAGGCCGGGACCCTGTCTGATCACGCCTTCTATTTAACCGATCTCCTCCCCTTCATCTACACTGATTGAAGTGGATTTAACAAGTGACATCGATAAGGGATCACCTGGATTTACCTGTCATGGAATGCGTAGGTGTTCCTGTTGTCCACAAACGGACTGGTACCCAGGCTACAGACATCTCTGTTGTCCACAAACGGACTGGTACCCAGGCTACAGACATCTCTGTTGTCCACAAACGGACTGGTACCCAGGCTACAGACATCTCTGTTGTCCACAAACGGACTGGTACCCAGGCTACAGACATCTCTGTTGTCCACAAACGGACTGGTACCCAGGCTACAGACATCTCTGTTGTCCACAAACGGACTGGTACCCAGGCTACAGACATCTCTGTTGTCCACAAACGGACTGGTACCCAGGCTACAGACATCTCTGTTGTCCACAAACGGACTGGTACCCAGGCTACAGACATCTCTGTTGTCCACAAACGGACTGGTACCCAGGCTACAGACATCTCTGTTGTCCACAAACGGACTGGTACCCAGGCTACAGACATCTCTGTTGTCCATCATACGTCAACAGATGACTCCCATTTGAAAAACCATAATTTCAATCTGTAATTTTCAGACAATGTGTCTGACTTTGTTGTCTGTCTACCTCCATGCAGTGACCTTAATGTGTGTGTGTGTGTGTGTGTCTGCAGTAACCATAATGTGTGTGTGTGTGTGTGTGTGTCTGCAGTAACCATAATGTGTGTGTGTGTGTGTGTCTGCAGTAACCATAATGTGTGTGTGTGTGTGTGTCTGCAGTAACCATAATGTGTGTGTGTGTCTGCAGTAACCATAATGTGTGTGTGTGTCTGCAGTAACCATAATGTGTGTGTGTGTGTGTGTCTGCAGTAACCATAATGTGTGTGTGTGTGTGTGTCTGCAGTAACCATAATGTGTGTGTGTGTGTGTGTCTGCAGTAACCATAATGTGTGTGTGTGTGTGTGTCTGCAGTAACCATAATGTGTGTGTGTGTGTGTGTCTGCAGTAACCATAATGTGTGTGTGTGTCTGCAGTAACCATAATGTGTGTGTGTGTCTGCAGTAACCATAATGTGTGTGTGTGTCTGCAGTAACCATAATGTGTGTGTGTCTGCAGTAACCATAATGTGTGTGTGTCTGCAGTAACCATAATGTGTGTGTGTGTCTGCAGTAACCATAATGTGTGTGTGTGTGTCTGCAGTAACCATAATGTGTGTGTGTGTGTCTGCAGTAACCATAATGTGTGTGTGTGTGTCTGCAGTAACCATAATGTGTGTGTGTGTGTCTGCAGTAACCATAATGTGTGTGTGTGTGTGTGTCTGCAGTAACCATAATGTGTGTGTGTGTGTGTGTGTGTGTGTCTGCAGTAACCACAGCCACCCAGAGATAGAGGAGATCTCCTTGGTGGTCCGTCACCACATGAGCCGCCCCCCCAGCAACACCTTTCACCCCCAGGACTTCAGTGACCTCATCAGCTTCATTCTCTATGGCAGCCAGCACCGCGGAGGGTAGGCTACCGGGCTCTGTGTGTGTGTGTGTGTGGGGGGGGTTTATTCTGCTAACGTGTGTGTCGTGGGTCCCATGTGGCTCGTTGTAAGCATGGGGCTTACAATGCCAGGGTTGTGGGTTCGATTCCCACGGGGGACCAGTATGGGGAAGGGGAAACTATGAAAATGTATGCAATCACTACTGTACTGTGAGTCACTCTGGATTAGATAGTCTGATAAATGACAATGTAAATGTGTGTATCATCTGATAACCTGTTTGTGTGTGTGTGTGGATATATGCTAACGTGTGTGTGTGTGGATATATGCTAACGTGTGTGTAATCTGTTCACCTGTGTGTGTTCCTACAGTAAAGAACCGTGGCTGGAGCGTCTGTACCACAGCTGTCAGCGTCTGGAGAAGCGCGAGGGTGTCTCGTCAGGTCGTGAAGGGGGTGTGTGTGTCTCCGGTGGCGGTGTGTGTGTACCGCGGGGTCTGCTGAAGACGGAGGCGGTGCTGTGGCAGTGGGCGGTGTGGGAGGCAGCGCAGTTCACAGTGTTGTCTAAACTCCGTACCCCGCTGGGACGGGCACAGGACACCTTCCAGACCATAGAGGGTACGGGCTGTTACACACACACACACACACACACACACGCTCACTAAAACACACTCAGTCCAGAGTTTTCCCCAGAGTAACCCCTGTGACTCCACCCCTGTGACTCCACCCCTGTGACTCCACCCCTGTGACTCCACCCCTGTGACTCCACCCCTGTGACTCCACCCCTGTGACTCCACCCCTGTGACTCCACCCCTGTGACTCCACCCCTGTGACTCCACCCCTGTGACTCCACCCCTGTGACTCCACCCCTGTGACTCCACCCCTGTGACTCCACCCCTGTGACTGCCATTTCCTGCCAGGTCGACCCTTAAACCAGGGGTGTCAAACTCATTTTGCCCCGTGGGACACACTGAACATGTGGTATTTCTTTCACTGTCAACTGGTTTTGGGAATTTCCGATGCTCCCTGACTGTCTCGCTTTCAGATCGGTGATAAGTCTATTAGCCAGCTGGACACAGTCAAGAAACTGTGCCAAATGCAGGTCCATTATCATTTCTACAGTTTCCATTTGGTTTGAGTCATTTTAAAGTATATTGAGTCCCCCCTTTATTCCATCCTATACACATTCTGGATGTACATGCTGCCTCTTTCAAGAACATATCCTTCCCTCCCTCTCTCCTCCCCTCCCCTCTCCTCTCCTCCCCTCCCTCTCTCCTCCCCTCCCTCTCTCCTCCCCTCCCTCTCTCCTCCCCTCGCTCTCTCCTCCCTCTCTCCTCCCCTCGCTCTCTCACTCTATCCTCCCCTCCCTCCTCTCCTCCCTCCCCTCGCTCTCTCCTCCCTCCCCTCGCTCTCTCCTCCCTCCCCTCGCTCTCTCCTCGCTCCCTCTCCCCTCGCTCTCTCCTCCCTACTCCCCTCGCTCTCTCCTTCCCTCCCTCTCTCTCCTCCATCTCTCCTCCCTCCAATCCCTCACTCCAGGTATGATCCGCAGCCTGGCGGCCCACAGTCTGAACACTGAACAGGAGCTCAGCCAATGGAGCGCCGGCGACACGGATGACGGTCACCATAGCAACCAGCTGCGTCTGGCGCTGCTCTTGCAGTTCCTGGAAAACCTGGAGAAACTGATGTACAACGCCTACGAGGGCTGTGCCAACGCTCTGACCGCACCGCCCAAGGTACACACACACACACACACACCTACACTTTGAGAAACTGATGTACAACGCCTACGAGGGCTGTGCCAACGTGCTGACCACACCGCCCAAGGCACGCGCACACCTACACAGCCCCAAGTGCCCCCCAGCTCCTAATGTTAACTATCTTTTTTCTCTCTCTCTCCTTCCCTCTGTATCCAGGGTATTAGAACATTCTTCTATACCAACCGTCAGACCTGCCAGGATTGGCTGACTCGTATCCGCCTGGCCCTGATGAGGGTGGGGCTTCTGTCTGGCCAACCAGCAGTCACCGTCCGCCACGGCTTGGACCTGCTGACTGAGATCCAGAACAGCAGCACACTGGTAACGGGAGGAGAGACGCACAGTCCCAGGCCTGTGTCCTAAACCACACCCTATTCCCTATATAGTGCACTACTTTTGACCAGAGCCCTATGGGCCCTTTTCCCTATATATAGTGCACTACTTTTGACCAGAGCCCCAACTGAACCTAGTGTACTTGACCAGACAGAGAAACACACTCGGCATTACTTGGTTCCAACAGTCAGTCAACTGTTTTCAACAACGACCCCTTTTACCTGAAGTTACTAGATACATCACCTGTAACTGACCCCCATGTCTCTTCTGGTCACCTGTAACTGACCCCCCATGTCTCCTCTCTGTAGGGTCCAGGTCTCTTCTGGTCACCTGTAACTGACCCCCAGGTCTCTTCTGGTCACCTGTAACTGACCCCCCATGTCTCTTCTGGTCACCTGTAACTGACCCCCATGTCTCCTCTCTGTAGGGTCCAGGTCTCTTCTGGTCACCTGTAACTGACCCCCCATGTCTCCTCTCTGTAGGGTCCAGGTCTCTTCTGGTCACCTGTAACTGACCCTCCATGTCTCCTCTGTAGGGTCCAGGTCTCTTCTGGTCACCTGTAACTGACCCTCCATGTCTCCTCTCTGTAGGGCCCAGGTCTCTTCTGGTCACCTGTAACTGACCCCCATGTCTCTTCTGGTCACCTGTAACTGACCCTCCATGTCTCCTCTCTGTAGGGTCCATGTCTCTTCTGGTCACCTGTAACTGACCCTCCATGTCTCCTCTCTGTAGGGTCCATGTCTCTTCTGGTCACCTGTAACTGACCCTCCATGTCTCCTCTCTGTAGGGTCCAGGTCTCTTCTGGTCACCTGTAACTGACCTTCCATGTCTCCTCTCTGTAGGGTCCAGGTTTCTTCTGGTCACCTGTAACTGACCCCCATGTCTCCTCTCTGTAGGGTCCAGGTCTCTTCTGGTCACCTGTAACTGACCCTCCATGTCTCCTCTCTGTAGGGCCCAGGTCTCTTCTGGTCACCTGTAACTGACCCCCATGTCTCCTTTCTGTAGGGTCCAGGTCTCTTCTGGTCACCTGTAACTGACCCCCATGTCTCCTCTCTGTAGGGTCCAGGTCTCTTCTGGTCACCTGTAACTGACCCTCCATGTCTCCTCTCTTTAGGGTCCAGGTCTCTTCTGGTCACCTGTAACTGACCCCCATGTCTCCTCTCTGTAGGGTCCAGGTCTCTTCTGGTCACCTGTAACTGACCCCCATGTCTCCTCTCTAGGGTCCAGAGTTGGAGGCTCCTCTGGTGATGCTGGTAGAGGCTCTGTGTGAACTTCACTGTCCTGAGGCTATCCATGGTTTAGCTGCCTGGAGTCTCACCAACACTGGCAAGAGTCTGGCTTGGGTCAGCTCTGTGGCACTACAGGCTGAGGGGCGGTAAGGAAAAACACCCCTGTGTGTGTGTGTGGAGGCCAAGCTTAGTGTATTTAAGGGGCAATTCTTGAATAATTTGACTTTATAAATGCCTCATGATCTTAGTTCCCCTGCCCGTACCCCATCAGAACCTAAAATATAAGCTTGTTTTACACAAATGTTTTGAAAATATTAACAAACACTATACAGCCTCACCATGGTTACACCTAGAATGTTGCTCTATGATGTCATGGATGGTTACATCTAGAATTTTGCTTTAAGATGTCATGGATGGTTACACCTAGAATGTTGCTCTATGATGTCATGGATGGTTACACCTAGAATGTTGCTCTATGATGTCATGGATGGTTACACCTAGAATGTTGCTCTAAGATGTCATAGATGGTTACACCTAGAATGTTGCTCTATGAAGTCATGGAGGGTTACAACTGGAATGTTGCTCTATGAAGTCATGGAGGGTTACAACTGGAATGTTGCTCTATGAAGTCATGGAGGGTTACAACTGGAATGTTGCTCTATGATGTCATAGATGGTTACACCTAGAATGTTGCTCTATGAAGTCATGGAGGGTTACAACTGGAATGTTGCTCTATGAAGTCATGGAGGGTTACAACTGGAATGTTGCTCTATGATGTCATGGAGGGTTACAACTGGAATGTTGCTCTATGAAGTCATGGAGGGTTACAACGAATGTTGCTCTATGATGTCATGGAGGGTTATAACTGGAATGTTGCTCTATGATGTCATGGAGGGTTATAACTGGAATGTTGCTCTATGATGTCATGGAGGGTTACAACTGGAATGTTGCTCTATGATGTCATGGAGGGTTACAACTGGAATGTTGCTCTATGATGTCATGGAGGGTTACAACTGGAATGTTGCTCTATGATGTCATGGAGGGTTACAACTGGAATGTTGCTCTATGATGTCATGGAGGGTTACAACTGGAATGTTGCTCTATGATGTCATGGAGGGTTACAACTGGAATGTTGCTCTATGATGTCATGGAGGGTTACAACTGGAATGTTGCTCTATGATGTCATGGAGGGTTACAACTGGAATGTTGCTCTATGATGTCATGGAGGGTTACAACTGGAATGTTGCTCTATGATGTCATGGAGGGTTACAACTGGAATGTTGCTCTATGATGTCATGGAGGGTTACAACTGGAATGTTGCTCTATGATGTCATGGAGGGTTACAACTGGAATGTTGCTCTATGATGTCAATGTTGCTCTGTCTGTGAATTTGAGTGGTTACATTTCTCCAGTCCCATCCCTCTGCTTTTTACCCAAACGGGGCAGTGATAACGCTTTATTGTTTCAACTGCTGATTGCCACTTTAAATGTAGTCAAGAAGCAGGTAGGACACACCTCTGTTGTCCATAGATGCTGTTAAATGGTATGTTCAGACCATATACTAACCCATACCCCTCTGTCTGTCAAGACCATATAATAACCCATACCTCTCTCTCTGTCAAGACCATATAGTAACCCATACCCCTCTGTCTGTCAAGACCATATAGTAACCCATACCCCTCTGTCTGTCAAGACCATATAGTGACCCATACGTCGCTCTCTGTTAAGACCATGTAGTAACCCATACCTCTCTCTGTCAAGACCATATAGTGACCCATACCTCGCTCTCTGTTAAGACCATGTAGTAACCCATACCTCTCTGTCTGTCAAGACCATATAGTGACCCATACCCCTCTGTCTGTCAAGACCATATAGTGACCCATACGTCGCTCTCTGTTAAGACCATGTAGTAACCCATACCTCTCTCTGTCAAGACCATATAGTAACCCATACCTCCCTCTCTGTCAAGACCATATAGTGACCCATACCCCTCTGTCTGTCAGGACCATATAGTAACCCATACCTCTCTCTGTCAAGACCATATAGTAACCCATACCTCTCTCTCTGTCAAGACCATATAGTAACCCATACCTCTCTCTCTGTCAAGACCATATAGTGACCCATACCTCTCTCTCTGTCAAGACCATATAGTGACCCATACCTCTCTCTCTGTCAAGACCATATAGTGACCCATACCCCTCGGTCTGTCAAGACCATATAGTGACCCATACCCCTCTCTCTGTCAAGACCATATAGTAACCCATACCTCTCTCTCTGTCAAGTCCATATAGTAACCCATACCTCTCCCTGTCTCTCTCTAGGTTTGAGAAGGCTGCGGTGGAGTACCAGGAACAGCTGTGTGCCGTGACAGGGATGGACTGTTCCATTAAGGGCTTTGACCGCTCACTCCTCAAACTGGCCGGAGCCAACAGCTCTAACACAGCCAGCCCCAAACACAACGGCAACGGTGAGACACACACAGCTCTAACACAGCCAGCCCCAAACACAACGGCAATGGTGAGACACACACACACAGCTCTAACACAGCCAGCCCCAAACACAACGGCAACGGTGAGACACACACACAGCTCTAACACAGCCAGCCCCAAACACAACGGTGAGAACACAGGGAATAGGAGGACATTTCGGAGGCAACCACTAGCTGATAATAACCAAGTGCTCCCCTCCTCCCTCTCTCCTCCTCCCTCTTTCCTCTCTTCTCCTTCCGTCTCTCCCCTCCTCCCGCTTTCCTCTTCTCCTTCCGTCTCTCCCCTCCTCTCTCTCTCCTCCTCCCTCCTCTCTCTTCTCCTTCCGTCTCTCCCCTCCTCGCTCTCCTCCTCCCTCTCTTCTCCTTCCGTCTCTCCCCTCCTGTCTTTCTCCTTCAGGTGACGGCAGGAAGACGGTTCTCCTCAAGTCCAATGAGTGTTCCTCCGAGGTGCTCAACCTCCTTGCCAATAAGGCGTGCCAGTGCTATGTGGCCCTCGGCGATTGGTCCTCGGTGCAGGAGTGGCAGGCCAGCGTGCACGCCCTCAAGAAGAACCCTAGTAACCCTGCCGCGGCGAGCGTGCACCTGAAGACAGACTTCAACTACGTACGGGCACTGAGCTGCTTCGAGGACGGAGACTTCCAAGAATGCCGTGCTCAGCTGGAGCTCCTGGCGGGGGAGAGAGATGACTACGGCCTGCTCAACTCCACCTCTACTGGCTCCAAGGACAAACTAGGTAAGAGGGAGGGAGAGAGGACTAAGGCCTGCTCAACTCCACCTGCTTCAAGGACAAACTAGGTAGGAGGGAGGGAGAGAGAGGCCTAAGGCCTGCTCAACTCCACCTGCTTCAAGGACAAACTAGGTAGGAGGGAGAGAGGACTAAGGCCTGCTCAACTCCACCTGCTTCAAGGATAAATTAGGTAGGAGGGAGAGAGGACTAAGGCCTCCTCAACTCCACCTGCTTCAAGGATTAACTTGGTAGGAGGGTGTCAGACTGCCCCCTTCAGTTTTGAGTCTAGACTCCTTAGAGGTGTGTGTGTCTTAATGGTGTGTGTGTGTGTGTTTCTAACGTGTGTGTGTGTGTGTGTGTAGACCTGAAGCGTCTCCTCCCGGCAGTGTTGAGTCCGGACCCCTCAGAACTGCAGAAGGCCATCGAGGTGCAGCTGCTGCGGAGCGCCGTGGCCGCCATGACAACAGCCAATCACGAGCAGGAACAGAAGGCCATGCCCACCTCGGAGTGAGTCTCTCATTGGATCCTGGAGATCACTTTTTGTTGAATCCTGTATTAATGTGTTAGTGCTAGGTAGGAACAAAAACCTGCTGGATTGTGGAACACTTCATTGGGAAGATCTCAATTGCATACACCTCGTCTCCTTCTCAAAACCCATTGGAGGAGGTGAGAGGGGCGGGACCTCTGGCTTTGTCATCCAATGGGTTGTAAGGAGACCGAGGAGACACCAGTATTTCATGGCTCTTCCATGATGTCTTCCACATTCCATTTAGGTTGAGCTGAGTTCTGTTGGACTGACTGCAGGTTCTGTCTGTGTTGCGCTATGGGCCCTGGTCAAAAGTAGTGCACTATATAGGGAACCATTTGGGACAGACTATATACACTCTCGTTCACTACTTCCCATCAATCTAAAAGCTTTGTATTGGTGGAGACTTAGTGGGAGTTTCCACCTTGTTTCTGATACCAGTCATTTCCTTTTCAATCAGTGACGGGAAGTGAAGACACTGGGAGGAAGGAGAGATAATAGGTCTTCTGTGTGTGTTACAGTACCCTGGTCCGTTACCTGAAGCAGACGGGTCGCATCTCTCTGGGTCCCCTCCGCCTCTCCACCCTCACCCTCTCTGACGGCCTGCCCACTCTGGCCACCCTGCAGCTGTACTGCTGCTCTGCCCTGGAGAACACACTCAGCGGACAGGAGGTACACACACACACACACACACACACACACACACACAGACCCTCACACACACAGATCCTCGCCAGCCTGCATCTATACTGCTGCTCTGCCCTGGAGAACACACTCAGCGGACAGGAGGTAAACACACACACACACACAGACCCTCACACACACAGATCCTCGCCAGCCTGCATCTATACTGCTTCTCCGCCCTGGAGAACACACTCAGCGTACTCTACATGACCATAAGTATGTGGACACCTGCTCGTCAAACATCTCATTCCAATATCATGGCCATTAATATGGAGTTGGTCCCCCTTTGCTGCTACAACAGCCTCCACTCTTCTGGGAAGGCTTTCCACTAGATGTTGGAACATTGCTGCTATAACAGCCTCCACTCTTCTGGGAAGGCTTTCCATTAGATGTTGGAACATTTCTGCAGGGACTTGCTTCCATTCAGCCACAAGATCATTAGTGAGGTCGGGCTCTGATGTTGGGCGATTAGGCCTGGCTTGATGGGATGAGGTCAGGGCTCTTTGCAGGCCAGTCAAGTTCTTCCACACCGATCTCAACAAACCATTGCTGTATGGACCTCGCTTTGTGCACGAGGGCATTTTCATGCTGAAACAGGAAAGGGCCTTCCCCAAACTGTTGCCACAAAGCTGGAAGCACAGAATCATCTAGAATATCATTGTATGCTGTAGAGTTAAGATTTCCCTTCACTGTAACTAAGGGTTCTAGCCTGATCCATGAAAAACAGCCTCAGACCATTATTCCTCCTCCACCAAACTTTACAGTTGGCACTATGCAATTGGGCTGGTAGCGTTCTCCTGGCATCCGTCAAACTCAGATTCGTCTGTCGGACTGACGTATGGTGACGCGTGATTCATCACTACAGAGAAAACGTTTCCACTGCTCCAGAGTCCAGAGGCGGTGAGCTTCACACCACCCCATAATTTACATCGGCCACGGAAACCCATTTCATGACGCTCCGGGTGAACAGTTCTTGTGCTGATGTTGCTTCCAGAAGGCAGTTTGGAACTCGGGAGTGAGTGTTGCAACCGAAGACAGACGATTCAACACTCAGCGGTCCTGTTTTGTTAGCTTGTGTGGCCTACCACTTCTCAGCTGAGGTGTTGTTGCTCCTAGACGTTTCCACTTCACAATAACAGCACTTACAGTTGACCGGGGAAGCTCTAGCAGGGCAGAAGTTTGACCAACTGACTTGTTGGAAAGGTGGCATCCTATGACGGTGCCACGTTGAAAGTCACTGAGCTCTTCAGTAAGACCATTCTACTGCCAATGTTTGTCTATGGAGATTGCATGGCTGTGTGCTCTATTTTATACACCTGTCAGCAACGGGTGTGGCTGAAATAGCCAAATTCACTAATTTGAAGGGGTGTCTACATACTGCTGTGTGTGTGTGTACACCCCCCTAACCCTCTCCTCCTCTCCAGGACTGTCTGATCCCCCTGTACAGTGAAGCTCTCAGCACCTGTAAACAACATACTGCTGTGTGTGTGTGTACACCCCCCTAACCCTCTCCTCCTCTCCAGGACTGTCTGATCCCCCTGTACAGTGAAGCTCTCAGCACCTGTAAACAACATACTGCTGTGTGTGTGTACACCCCCCTAACCCTCTCCTCCTCTCCAGGACTGTCTGATCCCCCTGTACAGTGAAGCTCTCAGCACCTGTAAACAACATACTGCTGTGTGTGTGTGTACACCCCCCTAACCCTCTCCTCCTCTCCAGGACTGTCTGATCCCCCTGTACAGTGAAGCTCTCAGCACCTGTAAACAACATACTGCTGTGTGTGTGTGTACACCCCCCTAACCCTCTCCTCCTCTCCAGGACTGTCTGATCCCCCTGTACAGTGAAGCTCTCAGCACCTGTAAACAACATACTGCTGTGTGTGTGTGTACACCCCCCTAACCCTCTCCTCCTCTCCAGGACTGTCTGATCCCCCTGTACAGTGAAGCTCTCAGCACCTGTAAACAACAGGACGTCCAGCCGTGGCTCCACGCACTGAGATACACCATCTACCAGAGACAGCTACTGCTCAGGCTGAAAGGTAGACAGCGTCCCTGTGTGTGTGTGTGTGTGTGCCTGTGTGTGTGTGTCCCTGTGTGTGTGTGTCCCTGTGTGTGTCTGTGTGTGTGTGTGTCCCTGTGTGTGTGTCCCTGTGTGAGTTGTTTCTGCTCTCTTAACCTCTCTTGGGCATGTGAGACGGTAGCGTCCCACCTCTTCAACAGCCAGTGAAACTGCTGGGCGCCAAATTCAACTACAGAAATACTCATTATAAAAATTCAGTAAACAAAACATATTTTACATAGGTTTAAAGATGAACTTCTTGTGAATCCAACCACGGTGTCAGATTTAAAAAATGCTTTACGGCGAAAGCATACCTTTATTTGAGAACATAGCCCACTAGACAAATCATTACAAACAGTAGCCAGCCAGGTAGAACAGTTACACAATTTAGAAATAGAGATAAAATTAATCCCTTACCTTTGATGATCTTCATATAGTTGCACTCAGCAGACATTAATTTACTCAATAAATGTTCCTTTTGTTCGATAATGTCTCTTTATACCCAAAAACCTCAGTTTTGTTCGCGTTTTCTTCAGTAATCCACAGGCTCAAACACAGTCAAAACAGGAAGACAAAAAAATCCAAATTGTATCCATAAAGTTCATAGAAACATGTCAAATTATGTTTATATTCAAACCTCAGGTTGTTTTTAGCCTAAATAATCGATAATATTTCAACCGGACAATAACGTCGTCAATTTAAAAGGTAAACAAGAAACGCACTCTCGGTTGAGCGCATGAAAAAGCTCTGTGACACAGGGCAGGGTCCACTCATTGACTGCTCTTACTTCCTAATTTTTCAGAATACAAGCCTGAAACAATTTCTAAAGACTGTTGACATCTATTGGAAGGCATAGAAACTGCAATTTGAGTCCTAAGTCAATGGATACTGTAATGGCATTGAATAGAAAACTACAAAACCCCCCCCCAAAAAAACTTCCTGAATGGATTTTTCTCAGGTTTTCGCCTGCCAAATCAGTTCTGTTATACTCACAGACACTATTTTAACAGTTTTGGAAACTTGAGTGTTTTCTATCCAAATCTACCAGTTATATGCATATCATATCTTCTGGGCCCGAGAAGCAGGCAGTTTAATTTGGGCATGCATTTCATCCAAAATTCCGAATGCTGCCCCCTACCCTAGAGAAGTTAAACGCTGTGCTTTATATCTATCTGTATTTGTTTCAGTGTGTGTGTGTGTTGTCCCCATCGCTGTGTCTCTGTCATGTGACTCACGTTAATCCTCTCTCTCTTCCTGTGTTCCATTACCCAGGCTCCTCTGCTCCGCTGGATGGCCACCTGATGGAACTATGTCTGACGGCCGTCAAGTTCGCCCGGAAACAGGGGAACATCGCCCTGGCAACGCGTCTGCTGGGCCAGTGCAGCGAGGGAGAGGAGGAGGAGGGGGGGGTGGAGGAGGGGTTGAGCTGTGCGTTCAGGCGTCTGTCACTAGCGGGTGCTGTGGGGGAGAAGTGGGGACCTGAACTACAGATCGAGAAGGCTAAAGTCCTCTGCACCGCGGGTGAGTGTGTGTGTGTGTTTTGGCTTACTCGTCTTTATCCATTTATTCCTCCCCCAACTCTCTCTCTCATGCTCCACCTCTCTCCCTCCTCTCCCTCTCTCTCATGCTCCACCTCTCTCCCTCCCTCTCTCTCTCTCCTCCAGGTCAGTCCATGGCAGCCATGGAGATGTTGAGTTCCTGTGCTCTGTCTTTCTGTCGCTCAGGGAAGTGTGAGCGTGCTGCCTGTCGCTCCGTCCTCACTCTGTGTAAGTAGTGGTTCCAGTGTGTCACAAATGGCTCCCTATTCCCTACGTAGGGCGCTTATTGGGGGGAGCAGAGTGCCATTTGAGATACAGGCGTATCAGGGTTGGTACCAGTCTCTCTGTCCTGTGCATGCTGGGTAATGGATGCCTGGCCTTTTAGAAAACCTCCCATGTGTGTTTTTGACATGTCCCTGTTCCAACCGTCTGTCTCTGTGTCTGTAGGTAAGTGGCTGCTGGCGGACTGGAAGGACATGACCCCTCAGCTCAAACAGGTGGTGAAGAGGTCAGGGGTCATGAACCCAGGGGTCGCCGCCTTGCCCCCCATCAGCCGGAACATCACAGCCCTGCTGGAGCTACCCCTAGAGGACCAGGGCATGCCCCGAATCACAGCTGAGACCACAGGTAGGACACACCCCTACACCCTAACCCCTCTCTTCCTCCAGTCTGTACCCTAATCCCTACACCCTAACCCCTCTCTTCCTCCCGTCTGTACCCTAATCCCTACACCCTAACCCCTCTCTTCCTCCCGTCTGTACCCTAACCCCTACACCCTAACCCCTCTCTTCCTCCCGTCTGTACCCTAACCCCTACACCCTAACCCCTCTCTTCCTCCAGTCTGTACCCTAACCCCTACACCCTAACCCCTCTCTTCCTCCAGTCTGTACCCTAACCCCTACACCCTAACCCCTCTCTTCCTCCAGTCTGTACCCTAACCCCTACACCCTAACCCCTCTCTTCCTCCAGTCTGTACCCTAACCCCTACACCCTAACCCCTCTCTTCCTCCAGTCTGTGCCCTAACCCCTACACCCTAACCCCTCTCTCTCTCTGCCTCCATAGTGAGTGTGGGTGTAGGAGAACCAGACTTGGTCCTGGGGCAACTCTACCAGTTGTCCACCAGTCAGGCTCCGGAGGTGGCCAAGTCCTGGGCGGCTCTCGCCAGCTGGGCCTATCGTTGGGGACGGAAGGTGGTCGACAACGCCAGGTACATATTCTGACAGTTGTTGTCACCCAGCAGTTATCATGAAACACACGTGATGAGTTCTGTGGTAAAAGCTGATAACACATGAATACAGACGTGGTAAAATCCGTTGCGGATTTAAACATTATTTTTAAAATTCTTATACAATGTTGACGTTCCTCTGTCTCCCTCTCTTCCCATCCCCCTCTCCTCTCATACATCTCTCTTTCCCATCTCCCTCTCGTTTCATCTCTCCTCCCCTACGTCCGTCCGTTCCTTTCTCCTCCCATCTCTTTCTCATCTCCTTCCTCCATCCCTCCAGTCAAGGTGAAGGTGTGCCCCTGCTCCTGGGAGAGAAGAAGGAGATCGAGGAGCTTCTCCCAGAATGCACCAGTGAGGAGGACAAGGAGAACATCTTCAGCATCCTGGGTCAGGCCATGTGTCGGCCTGCTGGAATACAGGTGTGTGTGCGCTCATGAGGAATGAATTAGTAACTATTGTTTTAGTATGTACACATCTCGTACTTTCTCCCAGTGTTCTGAAAACATCATAGTTCATCCAGGATAGAAGTTTAGAACTGGACTCTACACGGAACTGCATAACTAAGTGGCTTGGTATGTGTGTCTGTCTCTTTCCATGTATCTCTCTACCTCTTGTAGACTCTATAGTCGTGATTCCTGACTGTCTCTACCTCTTAGACTCTATAGTCTTGATTCCTGACTGTCTCTACCTCCTTTAAGACTCTATAGTCTTGATTCCTGACTCTACCTCCTTTAAGACTCTATAGTCTTGATTCCTGACTGTCTCTACCTCCTTTTAGACTCTATAGTCTTGATTCCTGACTCTCTACCTCCTTTTAGACTCTATAGTCGTGATTCCTGACTGTCTCTACCTCCTTTTAGACTCTCTAGTCTTGATTCCTGACTGTCTCTACCTCCTTTTAGACTCTATAGTCGTGATTCCTGACTGTCTCTACCTCCTTTTAGACTCTCTAGTCTTGATTCCTGACTGTCTCTACCTCCTTTTAGACTCTCTAGTCTTGATTCCTGACTGTCTCTACCTCCTTTTAGACTCTCTAGTCTTGATTCCTGACTGTCTCTACCTCCTTTTAGACTCTATAGTCTTGATTCCTGACTCTCTACCTCCTTTTAGACTCTATAGTCGTGATTCCTGACTGTCTCTACCTCCTTTTAGACTCTATAGTCGTGATTCCTGACTGTCTCTACCTCCTTGTAGACTCTATAGTCTTGATTCCTGACAGTCTCTCTACCTCTTTTATACTCGAGGATCACGCAACCCGATAGACTAACTGTAATTATGATCCACGTCACAAAAAGTTTAATCAAAAATAATTCTAAACATCTTGGCGTTAACTGGAGTGGGGAGTTTAGAAGACTGTGCGGATGAAGAATGAATGAGTGTCAGGTATTGGCTATAGAGGCAATGCTTCTAACATGCCTTGGCACTAGATTTTAGATTTTTATCCATTTTTAAAATCTGAAATGATGTATGTGCTGTAAAGAAATCCAATGGGGACCTTTACATCGGCTGGAACAGCGACCGGCGTTCAGAGAGAAACTCCCAGAATAAAGTATGTTGGTGTGCTCGTTCTATTTACATGTTGTTAGTGACGTTTACCGTGTTGAATGGAATGCTGTTAAGAAAGTATTCCAACCTTTTATAGACTTGATTTAGTACAATGCTAGAATCGCGATCAGACTCACAAACAGCGCGAGCATGTGGGGGGAAAGTACCCCAATTCGGCGCGTGCTACATCTCCAATTTGCCGTACGCGTCTTGGCAGGTTTGGGTTTGGGATTCACCTTCTGCCTGCTATCATATATCTCTCTCTCTCTCCCCCACCCCCTCTCTCTCCCTCCAGGATGAGGACATGGCCCTGCAGCAGGAGGATGAGGAGGAGGATGACATGGTGGATGTGATCTGGAGACAGCTGCTGTCTGCCTGTCCCTGGCTGGAGCAGCAGGGGGAGGTGGAGGGGGTCCAGGGTGGGGGTAGTGGAGTGATGGAGGGTCTGATCCGGGTCTGGAGGAGGGTGGTGGACCGGATCTTCAGTCTCTACAAGGTCTCCTGCGGTGCCTACTTCACCTTCCTCAAACTCAACGCTGGACAGGTGGGTGGAACTCACGCTCTCTCCTGGGGGGGCTGGCAGGGGGGACTGGGACTGGCAGGGGGGACTGGGACTGGTTAGTCAGGGACTATTTCCATGGGAATTTTCCATTGGGTGTTCTTTTTAGTCCGGGATGAAATCTGTGTCTGGGAACCTGGCCCTACGAGTACTGTCTATAAGATGAATGTTAAAGTAGAATTGATGTTTTTCATCCCGGTATTGCTATTCACTTGACTGTTTCTATTCATCTAGGACTTGTGGAAGTTTGGGATGTTGTAGGAGATGCCTTCTCTTATAGCCTTGTCCCTTTCCCTGCATCTCTCCTATCCGTCTCTTCCTCCGTCCCTCCGTGTCTCTTCTTCCTCCGTCAGGTACCCATCGATGAGGATGACCCCAAGCTGCTGCTGACCAATCAGAACAGCAAGCAGAGTAACGACGACATCATCGTCATGGCGACGCTGCGGTTGCTACGGCTGCTGGTGAAGCACGCCGGGGAGCTGAGGGAGGGGCTTGAGCTTGGGCTCGCCTCAACCCCCACCGCCCCCTGGAGAGGTAACACACTCAGACCCCCGCTGGCCCCTGGAGAGGTAACACACTCAGACCCCCACTGGTCCCGAGAGGTAACACACTCAGACCCCCACTGGCCCCTGGAGAGATCACATTCAGACCCCCACTGGCCCCTGGAGAGATCACATTCAGACCCCCACTGGCCCCTAGAGAGGTAACACACTCAGACCCCCACTGGCCCCTAGAGTAGTAACACACTCAGACCCCCACTGGCCCCTAGAGAGGTAACACTCAGACCCCCACTGGCCCCTAGAGAGAACACACTCAGACCCCTACTGGCCCCTAGAGAGGTAACACTCAGTCCCCCACTATCCACTAGAGGTAACACACTCAGACCCCCACTGGCCCCTAGAGAGGTAACACTCAGACCCCCACTGGCCCCTGGAGAGGTAACACACTGGCCCCCACTGGCCCCTGGAGAGGTAACACACTCCCACCCAGGCATCATCCCCCAGCTGTTCTCTCTCTCCTGTCTCCTGCTAATTCAACCCCTCTCCCCCACAGGCATCATCCCCCAGCTGTTCTCTCGTCTGAACCATCCAGAGGCTTACATCAGACAGAGTATCTGTAGCCTGCTGTGTCGCGTTGCCCAGGACTCGCCACACCTCATCCTGTACCCTGCTATAGTTGGATCACTGTCTCTGGGAGGAGAGGCACAGCACGCAGGTATACACACACACACACATACTAGAGGTCGACCGATTAATTGCCATGGCCGATTTCAAGTTTTCATAAAGATCGGTAATCGGTATTTATGGAAGCTGATTACATTGCAATCCACGAGGAAACTGCGTGGCAGGCTGACCACCTGTTACGTGAGTCAGGGTATATGCAGCAGTTTGGGCCACCTGGCTCGTTGCGAACTGTGTGAAGACCATTTCTTCCTTACAAAGACCCTAATTAATTCACCTGAATTTGACATAATTATGACACAACATTGAAGGTTGTGCAATGTAACAGCAATATTTAGACTTAGGGATGCCACCCAGTTGATAAAATACGGAATGGTTCCGTATTTAACTGATAGAAAACAAAACGTTTTGTTTTCTAAATGATAGTTTCCGGATTTTACCATATTAATGATCTAAGGCTAGTATTTCTGTGTGTTTATTATATTATAATTAAGTCTATGATTTGATAAAGCAGTCTGACTGAGCGGTGGTAGGCAGCAGCAGGCTCGTAAGCATTCATTCAAACAGCACTTTCCTGCGTTTGCCAGCAGCTCTTCGCAATGCTTCAAGCATTGAGCTGTTTATGACTTCAAGCTTATCAACTCCTGAGATTAGGCTGGCAATACTAAAGTACCTATTAGAACATCCAATAGTCAAAGGTATATGAAATACAAATGGTATAGAGAGAAATAGTCCTATAATAACTACAACCTAAAACTTCTTACCTGGGAATATTGAAGAACTGGGAATATTGAACAACCAGCTTTCATATGTTCTGAGCAAGGAACTTAAACGTTAGCTTTTTTACATGGCACATATTGCACTTTTACTTTTTTCTCCAACACTTTGTTTTTGCATTATTTAAACCAAATTGAACATGTTTCATTATTTATTTGAGACTAAATTGATTTTATTTATGTATTATATTAAGTTAAAATAAGTGTTCATTCAGTATTGTTCTAATTGTCATTATTACAAATATCCTCCAAGTCGGTATTGGCGTTGAAAAATCATAATCGGTCGACCTCCAACACACACACACATACTCTCAACTCGCCATAACATCTTTCTCTCCCAGGAAACAAGCTCCCGTCGGCCCTGCCCACCTTCCTGGGCAGCATGCAGGGGGAGGGTCTGTGTGAGGAAGGGGAGGGGACACTGGGCAGTAACCCCGCCTCCCAGGAGGAAGATGGGCGGGGTGAGGAGTTTCCTGCGCTGTGTTCCAGCCAGGACCAGGCCATGATGCACGACTGCTACAGCAAGATAGTGGACAAGCTGTCTGCAGCCAACCCCACTATGGTGTTACAGGTAAATACTTCCCCCTACTGCAGCCAACCCCACTATGGTGTTACAGGTAAATACTTCCCCCTACTGCAGCCAACCCCACTATGGTGTTACAGGTAAATACTTCCCCCTACTGCAGCCAACCCCACTATGGTGTTACAGGTAAACACTTCCCCCTACTGCAGCCAATCCCACTATGGTGTTACGGGTAAATACGTCCCCCTACTGCAGCCAACCCCACTATGGTGTTACAGGTAAACACTTCACCCTACTGCAGCCAACCCCACTATGGTGTTACAGGTAAACACTTCCCCTTACTGCAGCCAACCCCACTATGGTGTTACAGGTAAACACTTCACCCTACTGCAGCCAACCCCACTATGGTGTTACAGGTAAACACTTCCCCCTACTGCAGCCAATCCCACTATGGTGTTACGGGTAAATACGTCCCCCTACTGCAGCCAACCCCACTATGGTGTTACAGGTAACTACTTCCCCCTACTGCAGCCAACCCCACTATAGGGTTACGGGTAAATACTTCCCCCAACTGCAGCCAACCCCACTATGGTGTTACGGGTAACTACTTCCCCCTACTGCAGCCGACCCCACTATGGTGTTATAGGGAAATTCTTCCCCCTACTGCATCACCACTATTATGTTACAGGTAGACCTCCCCCCCCCCCCCCCCCCCCCCCAACTACTGGTGTTACAGGTAAATACTCCCCCGTACCACAACCCCACTATGGTGTTACAGGTAATTACCTCCACCCTACTACTGGTGTTACAGCTAAATGCTTCCCCACATTACTGGTGTTACAGTTAATTATGTCCCCCTAGTCCTAGCTAGCTCCCCACTGATGCTGCACATAATTATACACGTTTGAATAATGTTACACGGCATGTAGAGGTTTTGAAATGGTTAATGAATTTACTGCCCTTACTGGTGTACAACTGTTTCCAAAACGAGGATAATTGAGCTCCCTAGTTAGCTAGCTAGCTATTAAACAACATCCAGCATTCAAAGAAAGTTACCGTTCCTCAGTTCACTACTATAGAACTTTATTTGTGATAATATGGTGCACACCATCATGTCAAATACGCTGTTTTCAAAGCTGATTGTCACCAAAAAGTTTAATTCACTGGGTTAAATGATTTGTCTTTCCCTCTGCGAACTGACTATGCATCTCCGTGACTCGTGACTGTCGTCTTAGACAGTACACATTTTTTTAAATAAATAAATAAGAGATTAGGATACTCCTATGCAATTGTTGTTGATCGGTAAGTCCCAGGGGTGTGGACTCGAGACACATGACTTGGTCCCACCTCTGGTAAGTACCCATATTGGTCGTTCTCTAAATAAAACCACTGAATTAATTTGTCTCCATCCTAGGGTCATGCAATGCTCATAAGGAATATTTACAACTTCTATTATTCAGAAACACAAAATACTGTCAAATACTGTCTAATTTCGGGATATGACATTTTGGCCCTACTTGTGTCTGGTGGTGACCTGTGCTAACCACGTGTGTCTCTGTGTGTCCGTCCGTGGGTCCCCAGGTGCAGATGCTAGTGGGAGAGCTGCGCCGCGTGACTCTGCTGTGGGACGAGTTGTGGCTGGGCGTCCTGCAGCAGCAGCACATGCACGTCCTGCGCAGGATACAGCAGCTGGAGGACGAGGTCAAGAGGGTGCAAAACAACAACACACTACGCAAGTGAGTCACACACACACACACACCACACATACACACACACACAACACACACACACACTACTAGGGTACACAAAGTATAGGATTTGATTAATTTACATTTACATTTAAGTCATTTAGCAGACGCTCTTATCCGATTAATCAAACACAGGTTTCAGAATGACCCAACTCCAGTCACTAAACAGTTCATTAATGCACATAAGTAGCAGAGTAGTGTGTGGTGGTCCAGTGGTTAGCTCTGCTGGCCCTGGCTCAGGTACTGGGTCTAGTGGTTAGCTCTGCTGGCCCTGTCTCATGTACTGGGTCCAGTGGTTTACTCTGCGGGCCCTGGCTCAGGTACTGGGTCCAGTGGTTAACTCTGCTGGCCCTGTCTCAGGTACTGGGTCCAGTGGTTAACCCTGCTGGCCCTGGCTCAGGTACTGGGTCCAGTGGTTAACTCTGCTGTCTCAGGTACTGGGTCCAGTGGTTAGCTCTGCAGGCCCTGGCTCAGGTACTGAGTAGCCTAGGCTGCCAGAGGTGTTAGTCCCTGTCTCAGGTACTGGGTAACCTAGGCTGCCAGAGGTAATGGGTTTCATTCTGACCCACTGCACTTCTCACTCGCTAACTATACAACAGTGTCCTGTCTCAACATGTATGTTTTAACCCTGTTAAAGGAACATAGATAAACATTGTGTCTCCTCTGTCAGGGAGGAGAAGGTGGCCATCATGTGTGAGAAGCACTCCGCTCTGATGCGTCCCGTGGTGTTCGCTCTGGACCACGTGAGGAGCATCACGACCACGCCCGCCGAGACCCCCCACGAGACCTGGTTCCAGCAGACCTACGGGGACGCCATCACTTCGGCCCTGGAGAGACTGAAGAGCCCTCACAACCCGGCCAACCCGGCCAGCAGCTGGGTCCCGTTCAAACAGGTAGGACCAGGACCGGGTGTGGGGGGGGGGGGGGGGGTCTCGGTTCTCAGTAACTGGTCTGCCTTATCAGTAACTCAAACTAGGCTGTTGCCCTTTGCGTCCCTCCTAAGGAACATTCATATTCAACAATAATATTTTTGAACAGAATATGAACTTTCTGCACTTCCCCTTTTTCTCACACGCGGTACCGTGCCCCGTCGCGCGGTGGGTACCGTGCCCCGTCGCGCGGTGGGTACCGTGCCCCGTCGCGCGGTGGGTACCGTGCCCCGTCGCGCGGTGGGTACCGTGCCCCGTCGCGCGGTGGGTACCGTGCCCCGGTGGGTACCGTGCCCCGGTGGGTACCGTGCCCCGTGGCGCGGTGGGTACCGTGCCCCGTGGCGCGGTTCCTCTTGACCCTTGACATGTACATTCCTTATACATGTTAAGTAGTCAATACGTTCTAGTGTGGTAACATGAATCAGTAGACGTCAAGCCAGAATTCAACAACACCTCTAATAAACATTGTTCCAGATCAAAACCCCCCAAATAGAGATGTTTCTATGTTTTAAAGGCAGATGTTTAGTGGATTGAAGACATCTCTTTACTTTACTTCCTGAAGTGTTTCCAGTCCCCTTTAAGATTAGGATTGGGGGAAGGGAAGCTGATCCTAGATCTGTGCTTAGGGGAAACTTGGTCAGTTTGTGTGTGAAGGTGCTGTTTGTTTCCATGAGTGTAACCTTTTAAAATGTATACTGTACTTTTTTGTTGAAGTGGATTTAAATGGTGTTTAATGTCTCCTAGATCATGCTGAGTCTCCAGCAGAGGGCTCAGAAGAGGACCAGCTATCTGCTGCGTCTGGACCACATCAGCCCCCGCCTGGCTGCCATGGCGACCACAGAGATGGCGTTGCCGGGCGAGGTGTCGGCAACGGACGCTTTGACCATCCAAAGTGTTGGCAACACCATCACCATCCTGCCAACCAAGACCAAGCCTAAGAAACTACACTTCCTGGGCTCCGACGGACGCAACTACCCTTACCTCTTCAAAGGTAGCAAACACACACACACACACACACACACACGATGAACGCAACGATCCCTACCTCTCCCAGGCAGATGACCAGCAGGAATATAAGTCTGAACCTAATTCTCCTTTCTCCTAACTCTACCTCCTTCCTCCTCTCTTTCCCTCTCTCTGATTTGACCCTCATCTCTCCTTTCTCCTCCTAACTCTACCTCCTTCCCTCTCTCTGATTTGACCCTCATCTCTCCTTTCTCCTCCTAACTCTACCTCCTTCCTTCTCTCTGACTTGACCCTCATCTATTCCTCCCTCTCCTTCCCTCTCTCTCCCGCAGGTCTGGAGGACCTCCACCTAGATGAGCGGATCATGCAGTTCCTTTCCATAGTCAACACCATGTTCACCAAGGTACATCATTGATTGATCGATCATTTAAAATACAAGGCTGATCCGGCCAGAGACAACACCAGAGTAAAGGGTATGGGGCCTGTGCAGTTCATCTGTGAAAAAATACACCAAACATTTTAAAAAAATGGATTTAAAAACTAATAAAAGTAGTATATTAGGTGATTAAACCTGAAGACTTGTTCCAGTAATATTACCTGCTAGTAGGAAAGATGGGTTGTTTTATGTGGTCATACGACTGCTGCTGTTGTCTACAGAGCATAACTCTGTTCTTCTCTAGGTGAACCAGCAGGAGCGCCCCCACTTCCACGCCCGCCACTACTCCGTCACCCCGCTGGGGACACGCTCAGGACTCATCCAATGGGTGGACGGCGCCACGCCGCTGTTCGGCCTCTACAAGCGCTGGCAGCAGAGAGAGGCCGTGCTGCAGGCACAGAAGGTAATGCTTGTGGTGGTGTGTGTGTGTGGGTGTGATCTTTTGTAGGAACTTGCTCTGTGAATGTGTAGAGCTCAATAAATACAACATTCAACATTGAAACTATGGCAATGCCAAACACTTTGTTGGGCCATGAGCCTTGAGCTCTCTCTGTACTCATCACTTATCCCTTTCTCTCTGTCTCTCTCTCTGTCTCTCGCTCCTCCCCCAGGCCCAGGATTCGTTCCAGCAGCAGCCCCAGCCCCTCCCTCTGGTCCCACGGCCCAGTGAGCTCTACTACAGCAAGATAGGTCCTGCCCTAAAGGGGGTGGGCCTCAGCCTGGATGTTTCGCGGCGCGATTGGCCGCTCAGCGTGATGAGGGATGTGCTTAAGGAGCTGATGGCATCCACGCCCCCTAACCTGCTGGCCAAAGAGCTGTGGTGCTCCTGTACCACGTCTAGCGAGTGGTGGAGGGTCACACAGGTGAGCTGGGGTCAAAGGTCAAGCAGGGTTTACTGTCGTCAGTCAAGGGTTAGAGGTCACACAGGTTGTGTGGCTGCTTCTTCTCGTAACCTTTCCTTCATCTGCACTGATCTGAAAATAACACAAAGCTGAAAACATGGCGTCACTAAGATTGGATATAGGATCCACTCATAGAGTTGGATAGAGGACTCATCTTTGTAGCTCTGTTAATTTCCGTACTAGAAGGTCCTCTCTTACTCTATGGATCCACCTGGCTAGGGGGCTCTGACTAGTGCAGATGAAGGAAAGGACGCCATGTTGGACTAATATGCTTGGGAAGTGGAGACGTCAAAAATTAAACCTTCCTGGTGGCTAATTAATGGTAAATGAACGCTCTTCCTCCTCTTCTTCCTCCTGCTACAGTCCTACGCCAGGTCCACTGCTGTGATGTCTATGGTGGGCTACATCATTGGCCTCGGCGACCGTCACCTTGACAACGTGCTGATTGACATGACGACGGGAGAGGTGGTGCACATCGACTACAACGTCTGCTTCGAGAAAGGTAAATAAATAGTTATATTTTGAGGTTTGAACAAGCAGCGACCCTCCTGGTTTAGACAAGTTGCTCTGTGGATTTCACTGCTGTTTGTCCTACTGATGTGTGTGTTTCTCTCCCTGTCTGTTGTGTGTATGTGTGTGTGTTTCTCTCTGTGTGTGTGATGTTTCTCTCTCTCTGTATGTGGTCTCCAGGGAAGAGCCTGCGTGTGCCAGAGAAAGTACCGTTCCGTATGACCCACAACATTGAGACGGCCCTGGGAGTCACTGGGGTGGAGGGCATCTTCAGACTGTCCTGTGAACAGGTACTAGCTAGTGAAACATTTAGGAGACTCTTCTGTGTCAGCTGTGGTGTGTTGGGTGACGTTAGTCTCATTTGAATTTCCTGGCTTCGTCTGCTGTTCATCACCTCAAACTTCACTTACAACTTAGTCTCGTTTACTTCTAAACATTTCTAAAACGTTCCTGACACATTTAAAGACATTCCTGAAATGCTTTTGTTGTTGTTGTTTTTAGTTTCTGAAACATGCAAACCATATTCTAATCTTCTCTTTTCTGATTGGTCAAATGTTCCAGATGATGCTAACCTCTCTCCTCTCTGATTGGTCAGGTGATTCAGATGATGCGTCGTGGGCGGGAGACGCTGCTGACCCTGCTGGAGGCGTTTGTGTACGACCCTCTGGTGGACTGGACGGCCGGGGGGGAGGTGGGCTTCGCCGGGGCCGTGTACGGAGGGGGGGGGCAGCAGGCGGAGAACAAGCAGAGCAAGAGAGAGATGGAGAGAGACATCACACGCTCCCTCTTCTCCTCCCGCGTCGCTGAGATCAAGGTGAGCAGGGGAGACAGAGACACACATCCAGCTCTATCTCTGTCTGAAATGCCACTCTGTTCCTTATAGAGGTAGTCCTGTATGTTGTGAATTGAGCGCCAATTCAGACCACCTGTCGTTCCCCTTACCAGATGTTCTGTTTGTAGCTGAAATGACTAGGCCACTGAAATCTTCCTCCCTTTCTCCCTCCTTCACTACCTCCCTTTCTCCCTCCTTCACTACCTCCCTCTTTCACTACCTCCCTCCTTCACTACCTCACCCCCTTCCTCCCCTCCCTCCAGGTGAACTGGTTTAAGAACCGTGAGGAGATGTTGGGGGTCCTGCCCCAGGTGGAGGGGGCAGTGGAGGAGTACCTCACCCTGCAGAAGCTGCTCTCTCAGGGGGACAAGATGACCACCAAGATCCTGGAGGAGATGAGCTTCCTGGAGGGGGCTGAGAGCTGCTCAGACCACCTCATACTCACCCTGGAACACAGGTCTGTTACATCCCTGACCTTTAACCCCAGACCACCTCATACTCACCCTGGAACACAGGTCTGTTACACCCCAGACCACCTCATACTCACCCTCGAACACAGGTCTGTTACACCCCAGACCACCTCATACTCACCCTGGAACACAGGTCTGTTACACCCCAGACCTCTAACCCCAGACCACCCCATACTCACCCTGGAACACAGGTCTGTTACATCCCAGACCACCTCATACTCACCCTGGAACACAGGTCTGTTACACCCCAGACCTCTAACCCCAGACCACCCCATACTCACCCTGGAACATAGTTATGTAACCCCTGACCTCTAACCACCTTGTACTCACCCTGGAACACAGTTATGTAACCCCTGACCTCTAACCACCTCATACTCACCCTGGAACACAGTTATGTAACCCCTGACCTCTTACCCCAGACCACCTCATACTCACCCTGGAACACAGTTATGTAACCCCTGACCTCTAACCACCTCATACTCACCCTGGAACACAGTTATGTAACCCCTGACCTCTTACCCCAGACCTCACAGGTCCTTTTCCAACAATGCAGAGGTAAGATAATGATAAAAAATAGAAATAGTGACACGAGGAATAAATACACAGTGAATAACAATAACAAGTAAAAATAACATGACTATATACAGGAAGTACCAGGTAACATGGCTATATACAGGAAGTACCAGGTAACATGACTATATACAGGAAGTACCAGGTAACATGACTATATACAGGAAGTACCAGGTAACATGGCTATATACAGGAAGTACCAGGTAACATGACTATATACAGGAAGTACCAGGTAACATGGCTATATACAGGAAGTACCAGGTAACATGGCTATATACAGGAAGTACCAGGTAACATGGCTATATACAGGAAGTACCAGGTAACATGGCTATATACAGGACGTACCAGGTAACATGGCTATATACAGGAAGTACCAGGTAACATGGCTATATACAGGAAGTACCAGGTAACATGGCTATATACAGGAAGTACCAGGTAACATGGCTATATACAGGAAGTACCAGGTAACATGGCTATATACAGGAAGTACCAGGTAACATGGCTATATACAGGAAGTACCAGGTAACATGGCTATATACAGGAGTACCAGGTAACATGGCTATATACGGGAAGTACCAGGTAACATGGCTATATACGGGAAGTACCAGGTAACATGGCTATATACGGGAAGTACCAGGTAACATGGCTATATACGGGAAGTACCAGGTAACATGGCTATATACGGGAAGTACCAGGTAACATGGCTATATACGGGAAGTACCAGGTAACATGGCTATATACGGGAAGTACCAGGTAACATGGCTATATACGGGAAGTACCAGGTAACATGGCTATATACGGGAAGTACCAGGTAACATGGCTATATACGGGAAGTACCAGGTAACATGGCTATATACGGGAAGTACCAGGTAACATGGCTATATACGGGAAGTACCAGGTAACATGGCTATATACGGGAAGTACCAGGTAACATGGCTATATACGGGAAGTACCAGGTAACATGGCTATATACGGGAAGTACCAGGTAACATGGCTATATACGGGAAGTACCAGGTAACATGGCTATATACGGGAAGTACCAGGTAACATGGCTATATACGGGAAGTACCAGGTAACATGGCTATATACGGGAAGTACCAGGTAACATGGCTATATACGGGAAGTACCAGGTAACGACATGGCTGTATATACGGGGAGCGCCAGATATGGCTTACATTTACAATTTGATCAAGGGCACAGACAGATTTTTTCTAACCAGTGACCTTTTTGGTTACTGGCCTAACACTCTTAACCGCTAGGCTACCTGCTGCCAGGCTTGGGGGTAGAAGCTGTTCAGGGTTCTGTTGGTTCCAGACTTGGCACTCCGGTACCGCTTGCTACGCGTTAGCAGAGAAAACAGTCTATGACTTGGGTGGCTGGAGTCTTTAACAATTGTTTGGGCCTTCCTCTGGTACCGCCTGGTATAGAGGTCTTGGATGGCAGGGAGTTGGGCCCCAGTGATGTACTGGGCCATACGCACCACCCTCTGTAGCACTGGTCAAGATGCTCGCTATTCTGCAGCTGTAGAACTTTTTGAGTGTTGGAGGGCCCATGACAAATCTTTTCAGCCTCCTGATTGGGAAGAGGTGCTGTCGTGCCCTCTTCACGACTGTCTTGGTGTGTGTGTGGCCCATGTTAATTCCTTGTGATGTGGAAACACAAGGAACTTGAAGCTCTCGACCCGCTCCACTACAGCCCCATCAATGTGGATAGGAGGCGTGCTCGCACCCCCCTCCGTTTCCTGTGGTCCAGGATCAGCTCCTTTGTCTTGCTGACGTTGAGGAAGAGGTTGTTTTCCTGGCACCACACTGCCAGGTCTCTGACCTCCTCCCTACAGGCTGTCTCGTCGTTGTCGGTGATCAGGCCTACCAGCGTTGTGTCGTCAGCAAACTTAATGATGGTGTTGGAGTCGTGCTTTGCCACGCAGTCGTGGGTGAACAGGGAGTACAGGAGGGGACTAAACACGTACCCCTGAGGGGCCCCTGGGTTGGGGGTCAGCGTAGCAGATGTGTTGTTGGCTACCCTCACCACATGGAACAGCCTGTCAGGAAGTCCAGGATCCAGTTGCAGAGGGAGGTGTTCAGACCCAGGGTTCTTATTATTTGTACATCAGGAAGTTGGTCACAATGCAACACGGATTAGATGTTCTTGAACATGGCCCCACAGAGCTCTGTATGTGATTTTTCTCCCCTCTCTCTCCCTCCCCTCTCCCTCCACCAGGTACTCTGAGCACACCCAGCTAGCATCTCGTCAGCGTACGGTCCAGGAGTTGATCCAGGGGAAGCAGGGTGACCTGGACCAGTGGATGTCCCAGTACCAAGCAGCCTTCAGCAGCCTGGAGGCCACACAGCTAGCCAGTCTACTGCAGGACATCAGCAGTCATATAGACCTGGGTTAGTGTCTGTAGAGATGGGAGAGGGGGTTCTGTGTGGTTCCAGCTAGCCAGTCTACTGCAGGACATCAGCAGTCATATAGACCTGGGTTAGTGTCTGTAGAGATGGGAGAGGGGGTTCTGTGTGGTTCCAGCTAGCCAGTCTACTGCAGGACATCAGCAGTCATATAGACCTGGGTTAGTGTCTGTAGAGATGGGAGAGGGGGTTCTGTGTGGTTCCAGCTAGCCAGTCTACTGCAGGATATCAGCAGTCATATAGACCTGGGTTAGTGTCTGTAGAGATGGGAGAGGGGGTTCTGTGTGGTTCCAGCTAGCCAGTCTACTGCAGGACATCAGCAGTCATATAGACCTGGGTTAGTGTCTGTAGAGATGGGAGAGGGGGTTCTGTGTGGTTCCAGCTAGCCAGTCTACTGCAGGACATCAGCAGTCATATAGACCTGGGTTAGTGTCTGTAGAGATGGGAGAGGGGGTTCTGTGTGGTTCCAGCTAGCCAGTCTACTGCAGGACATCAGCAGTCATATAGACCTGGGTTAGTGTCTGTAGAGATGGGAGAGGGGGTTCTGTGTGGTTCCAGCTAGCCAGTCTACTGCAGGACATCAGCAGTCATATAGACCTGGGTTAGTGTCTGTAGAGATGAGAGAGGGGGTTCTGTGTGGTTCCAGCTAGCCAGTCTACTGCAGGACATCAGCAGTCATATAGACCTGGGTTAGTGTCTGTAGAGATGGGAGAGGGGGTTCTGTTTGGTTCCAGCTAGCCAGTCTACTGCAGGACATCGGCAGTCATATAGACCTGGGTTAGTGTCTGTAGAGATGGGAGAGGGGGTTCTGTGTGGTTCCAGCTAGCCAGTCTACTGCAGGACATCAGCAGTCCTATAGACCTGATTGATTAACCTTCTCTCTCTTCCTCCCCCCCCCAGGCCCTCCCAGCTACGTCCCGGCCACAGCCTTCCTGCAGAACGCCGGCCAGGCCCACCTAATCAGCCAGTGCGAGGGCCTGGAGGCTGAGTTGGGCTCCCTGCTGCAGCAGCGCCGTGGGGCCCTGCGAGGCTGTCTGGAGCAGCTGCACAGCTATGCCACTGTGGCCCTGCTGTACCCGCGGGCCGTGCTGCTGCGCCACAGGGCCCACCTCTGGAAACAGTGGCTGGAAGAGCTGCTCTGTGACATGACTGTTGACCACTGCCAGCAGATTTCCAGACAGTGAGTTGGAGTGGACACATGCTGGCTTTCTCCTCTCCTCTCTTTCTTGCCATCTCGCGCCATGTCTTTCCTTCTCATTCCTCATTCTCACGCTCTCCTTCTCTCTCTCTCCTTCTCTCTCTGTCTCTCTCTCTGTCTCTCTCTCTCCTTCTCTCTCACGCTCTCCTTCTCTCTCCTTCTCTCTCTCCTCTCACCTTCTCTCTCACCTTCTCTTTCTGTGTCTCTCTCCTTCTCTCTCTCTCTCTCACCTTCTCTCTCTCACCTTCTCTCTCTCACCTTCTCTCTCCTCTCTGTCTCTCTCTGTTTCTCTCTCTGTTGAGGTCCTCTGGGGTTAACTGGCTCCATTTCTTGATGTTTCTGCTTCTCTCTCCTCTATTTTATTATTATTTTCATTAAATGGACAGTTATTTTATCAATCTGTGCTCTACCTTCCTCTCCAAACTTCCCTCCAGGTATGAGATTAAGTTTGCCCCCCAGCCTCCCCTTGCGTCGTGCCAGTTCCTGTCCAGCGTTGAGCTGGCCTTGCAGCACCAGGCGTCAGAGACCAACACGCGTGTTCTGCGCCAGGCGGAGCGCGTAAAGGCCGAGGGCGCCACGGTCCACGCGTGTGAAGAACAGCTGCAGGAGATCGAACGTTGCATCAATGTGTTCCTCCTAGAGAACCCAGAGCAGGGCTCTCTCAGCCTGGCCACCATCATCTCATCAGCCCTCTGCACCCTCACCAGGTCTGTCTGTCTGGCTGTGTGCTGGGGATAGATGTGTGTGTGTGTGTGTGTGTGTGTGGATAATGAGACTAACCTGATGGTTGAGGGAGCAACTAGTGTTCCTGACGTCTTGTGGCAGGACGTGTGTGGTGGGGGGTAGAAGGGGGTGTGTGTGTAACTTTGTGTCTGGTCCCGCTCAGGCGTAACCTGGTGATGGAAGGAGCGGCGGCGGCTGCGGGGGGGCAGCTGGTAGAGTTGACGTCTCGTGACGGGGCCTGGTTCCTGGAGGAGCTGTGTTCCATGAGCGGTAATATCACCTCATTGGTCCAGCTGCTGGGGCAGTGTCAGCTCCTCCCACACGACCTGGACCTGCCCTCGCCGCAGGAGACCGCCCAGACCGTCTACCTGGCCAACGCCGTCTACACCTGTCTACAGGTACGGTGTAATGGGGGTGGAGACGTGTGTGTGTGTGTGTGTGTGTGTGTGTGTGTCCGAGGATGTGGACGGAGTTGAGCGGTCAGAAATCTCGCTCAACGTCCTTTCCCCCACTCAGTTAACAATCTCTCAGCCTTCACAGGGAAAATAAATAAAACACACAAAATTCCTTCCATTTTATTTTGGGTTTAAAAACTTAATTTAACCTGTTAACTCGAAGTGGTTGTTTTGGACCCGGTACCGGGTTTGGGGGATGTTGAAACCTAATATACTATCTAGACATACAGGACATGTTGAAACCTAATATACTATCTAGACATACAGGACATGTTGAAACCTAATATACTATCTAGACATACAGGACATGTTGAAACCTAATATACTATCTAGACATATAGGACATGTTGAAACCTAATATACTATCTAGACATACAGGACATGTTGAAACCTAATATACTATCTAGACATACAGGACATGTATGTCTAGATAGTATCTATCTAGACCCCCCCAGGGTTCCCCCTAGCACTACACAACTGACTCAAATGACCAACTTATCAAGCTTTGATTATTTGAATGGGCTGTGTAGTGCTATGGGGAAACCTGTAAAGGTGTACACAGAGGGGGCCCCGGGACAGAGTTTGTGAAACCCTGGGTTAGAGGACAATATGTAGGAGACCAGATAGCTACATTTTGAAGTGTTGCGTTGTGATGAAAGTGGGTCTCCAACTTGGGAAGTGTAACAGAACCCCTTACTAATGTTATCAGAATGACGTTGCCCACCTTTACTGGTCCGCTTGTCTTTCTGGCTGATCTCTCCTTCCTTCCTCCAGGAACTGAACACGAACTTCCGTCAGATCATCTTCCCGGAGGCTCTACGCTGCATGTTGAAGGGCGAGGCCACCCTGGAGACCATGCTGTCTGAGCTGGACCTCTTAGTGGAGCAGTGTGCAGACGGGGTCTCCCTGCAGGGGCTGGCCGACGCCCTGCACACACACCTCCGCAGCGCCGCCATGGGCCTGGAGCACGAGGCGGACACACACTGTCTCCACATCACCAGGTTAGAACACAGGGGAACACACACTGTCTCCACATCACCAGGTTAGAACAGGGGAACACACACTGTCTCCACATCACCAGGTTAGAACAGGGGAACACACACTGTCTCCACATCACCAGGTTAGAACAGGGGAACAGACACTGTCTCCACATCACCAGGTTAGAACAGGGGAACAGACACTGTCTCCACATCACCAGGTTAGAACAGGGGAACACACTGTCTCCACATCAGCAGGTTAGAACAGGGGAACAGACACTGTCTCCACATCACCAGGTTAGAACAGGGGAACACACACTGTCTCCACATCACCAGGTTAGAACAGGGGAACACACACTGTCTCCACATCACCAGGTTAGAACAGGGGAACAGACACTGTCTCCACATCAGCAGGTTAGAACAGGGGAACACTGTCTCCACATCACCAGGTTAGAACAGGGGAACACTGTCTCCACATCACCAGGTTAGAACAGGGGAACAGACACTGTCTCCACATCACCAGGTTAGAACAGGGGAACACACACTGTCTCCACATCACCAGGTTAGAACAGGGGAACACACACTGTCTCCACATCACCAGGTTAGAACAGGGGAACACACACTGTCTCCACATCACCAGGTTAGAACAGGGGAACACACTGTCTCCACATCACCAGGTTAGAACAGGGGAACACACTGTCTCCACATCACCAGGTTAGAACAGGGGAACACACTGTCTCCACATCACCAGGTTAGAACAGGGGAACAGACACTGTCTCCACATCACCAGGTTAGAACAGGGGAACACACTGTCTCCACATCACCAGGTTAGAACAGGGGAACAGACACTGTCTCCACATCACCAGGTTAGAACAGGGGAACACTGTCTCCACATCAGCAGGTTAGAACAGGGGAACAGACACTGTCTCCACATCACCAGGTTAGAACAGACACTGTCTCCACATCACCAGGTTAGAACAGGGGAACACACACTGTCTCCACATCACCAGGTTAGAACAGACACTGTCTCCACATCACCAGGTTAGAACAGGGGAACAGACACTGTCTCCACATCACCAGGTTAGAACAGACACTGTCTCCACATCACCAGGTTAGAACAGGGGAACACACACTGTCTCCACATCACCAGGTTAGAACAGACAATGTCTCCACATCACCAGGTTAGAACACAGGGGAACACACACTGTCTCCACATCACCAGGTTAGAACAGGGGAACAGACACTGTCTCCACATCACCAGGTTAGAACAGGGGAACACACACTGTCTCCACATCACCAGGTTAGAACAGGGGAACACACACTGTCTCCACATCACCAGGTTAGAACAGGGGAACACACACTGTCTCCACATCACCAGGTTAGAACAGGGGAACAGACACTGTCTCCACATCAGCAGGTTAGAACAGGGGAACAGACACTGTCTCCACATCACCAGGTTAGAACAGGGGAACAGACACTGTCTCCACATCACCAGGTTAGAACAGGGGAACAGACACTGTCTCCACATCACCAGGTTAGAACAGGGGAACACACTGTCTCCACATCACCAGGTTAGAACAGGGGAACAGACACTGTCTCCACATCACCAGGTTAGAACAGGGGAACACTGTCTCCACATCAGCAGGTTAGAACAGGGGAACAGACACTGTCTCCACATCAGCAGGTTAGAACAGACACTGTCTCCACATCACCAGGTTAGAACAGGGGAACACACACTGTCTCCACATCACCAGGTTAGAACAGACACTGTCTCCACATCACCAGGTTAGAATAGGGGAACAGACACTGTCTCCACATCACTAGGTTAGAACAGGGGAACACACTGTCTCCACATCACCAGGTTAGAACAGACACTGTCTCCACATCACCAGGTTAGAACAGGGGAACACACACTGTCTCCACATCACCAGGTTAGAACAGACAATGTCTCCACATCACCAGGTTAGAACACAGGGGAACACACACTGTCTCCACATCACCAGGTTAGAACAGGGGAACACACACTGTCTCCACATCACCAGGTTAGAACAGGGGAACACACACTGTCTCCACATCACCAGGTTAGAACAGGGGAACAGACACTGTCTCCACATCACCAGGTTAGAACAGGGGAACACACTGTCTCCACATCAGCAGGTTAGAACAGGGGAACAGACACTGTCTCCACATCACCAGGTTAGAACAGGGGAACAGACACTGTCTCCACATCAGCAGGTTAGAACAGGGGAACAGACACTGTCTCCACATCAGCAGGTTAGAACAGGGGAACACACTGTCTCCACATCACCAGGTTAGAACAGGGGAACACACTGTCTCCACATCACCAGGTTAGAACAGGGGAACAGACACTGTCTCCACATCAGCAGGTTAGAACAGGGGAACAGACACTGTCTCCACATCACCAGGTTAGAACAGGGGAACACACTGTCTCCACATCAGCAGGTTAGAACAGGGGAACAGACACTGTCTCCACATCACCAGGTTAGAACAGGGGAACAGATACTGTCTCCACATCACCAGGTTAGAACAGGGGAACAGACACTGTCTCCACATCACCAGGTTAGAACAGGGGAACAGACACTGTCTCCACATCACCAGGTTAGAACAGGGGAACAGACACTGTCTCCACATCACCAGGTTAGAACAGGGGAACACACACTGTCTCCACATCACCAGGTTAGAACAGGGGAACACACACTGTCTCCACATCACCAGGTTAGAACAGGGGAACACACACTGTCTCCACATCACCAGGTTAGAACAGGGGAACACACACTGTCTCCACATCACCAGGTTAGAACAGGGGAACACACACTGTCTCCACATCACCAGGTTAGAACAGGGGAACAGACACTGTCTCCACATCACCAGGTTAGAACAGGGGAACAGACAGGCAGTAGGGTTAGTGTTAATTGGTTATGTTATATGTGATGATATTGCAGGATGTTGCGATCCCAGTACTGTCAGCTGATGCAGCCTCCAGGGGGCAGTATGGACGCGGTGGGACAGGACTCTCCTAAGATGTCCGCCGGTCAGATGCTGCTGGTGGCCTTCGATGGCATGTTTGCTCAGCTAGAGACCGCCTTCGGGCAGCTCACAGAGAAGGTAAAACACACACTTCCTCAATCTCTTTCCTCTCTCTCACCCTCTCTCTTTCTCAAGCTCTTTCCTCTCTCTCACCCTCTCTCTTTCTTGCTCAATCACTCTTTCATGTTAAACTCTCATCTTCCTCTCTTGTCCCTGTCTTGTTATTCCTCTTGACAAACAAATGAAAGGTGGAGTTGATGTCTTCGTCACTTATCTCTGTTTATTCCTTTCTTCTCACTCCCCTGTCTTCTACTTCTCTTGTTATTTACACCCCTCTCTCTTTCTCTCTTTCTCTCTCCCCTCTCTCTTTCTCTCTCCCCTCTTTCTCTCTCCCCTCTCTCTCCCCTCTCTCTCTCCCCCCTCTCTCTTTCTCTCTCCCCTCTCTCTCCCCTCTCTCTTTCACTCTCCCCTCTCTCTCTCCCCTCTTTCTCTCCCCCCTCTCTCTTTCTCTCTCCCCTCTCTCTTTCTCTCTGCCCTCTCTCTTTCTCTCTGCCCTCTCTCTTTCTCTCGCCCTCTCTCTTTCTCTCGCCCTCTCTCTTTCTCTCGCCCTCTCTCTTTCTCTCGCCCCTCTCTCTTTCTCTCGCCCCTCTCTCTTTCTCTCGCCCTCTCTCTTTCTCTCGCCCCTCTCTCTTTCTCTCGCCCTCTCTCTTTCTCTCGCCCCTCTCTCTTTCTCTCGCCCCTCTCTCTTTCTCTCGCCCCTCTCTCTTTCTCTCGCCCCTCTCTCTTTCTCTCGCCCCTCTCTTTCTAGATGATTTCCATGGAGGTGCCGCCGGCGTGGCGGAAGGTGGATGTGATGCGTGAGGCGCGGGCGGCCCAGGTCCATTTCTTCCACAGCGGTCCTCACAGACATGTTCTGGAGGAGATCTTCTTCCTCAAGAGACTACAAACCATCAGGGAGTTTTTCAGGCTCTGTGGATCCTTCGCTCAGACACTCTCTGGTGAGAACACTGATGGCTTTATAGTCTCTCTGTGTCAAAATTCATTTTCAATTTAAGGGGCTTTATTGGCATGGGAAACATATATGTTTACATTGCCAAAGCAAGTGAACTAGATAATAAACAAAGTGAAATAAAAAGTTAAAACTGTAAATATTACACTCACTCAAGTTACAAAAGAATAAAGACATTTCAAATGTCATGTTATGTGTCTGTTATGAAAGTTGGTCTGTCACTCAGCTATAGTGGTAGCAGGTCTACCAGCAGTAGAGGTCAACACTGTAAAGTTGGTCTGTCACTCAGCTATAGTGGTAGCAGGTCTACCAGCAGTAGAGGTCAACACTGTAAAGTTGGTCTGTCACTCAGCTATAGTGGTAGCAGGTCTACCAGCAGTAGAGGTCAACACTGTAAAGTTGGTCTGTCACTCAGCTATAGTGGTAGCAGGTCTACCAGCAGTAGAGGTCAACACTGTAAAGTTGGTCTGTCACTCAGCTATAGTGATAGCAGGTCTACCAGCAGTAGAGGTCAACACTGTAAAGTTGGTCTGTCACTCAGCTATAGTGGTAGCAGGTCTACCAGCAGTAGAGGTCAACACTGTAAAGTTGGTCTGTGACTCAGCTATAGTGGTAGCAGGTCTACCAGCAGTAGAGGTCAACACTGTAAAGTTGGTCTGTCACTCAGCTATAGTGGTAGCAGGTCTACCAGCAGTAGAGGTCAACACTGTAAAGTTGGTCTGTCACTCAGCTATAGTGGTAGCAGGTCTACCAGCAGTAGAGGTCAACACTGTAAAGTTGGTCTGTCACTCAGCTATAGTGGTAGCAGGTCTACCAGCAGTAGAGGTCAACACTGTAAAGTTGGTCTGTGACTCAGCTATAGTGGTAGCAGGTCTACCAGCAGTAGAGGTCAACACTGTAAAGTTGGTCTGTCACTCAGCTATAGTGGTAGCAGGTCTACCAGCAGTAGAGGTCAACACTGTAAAGTTGGTCTGTCACTCAGCTATAGTGGTAGCAGGTCTACCAGCAGTAGAGGTCAACACTGTAAAGTTGGTCTGTCACTCAGCTATAGTGGTAGCAGGTCTACCAGCAGTAGAGGTCAACACTGTAAAGTTGGTCTGTCACTCAGCTATAGTGGTAGCAGGTCTACCAGCAGTAGAGGTCAACACTGTAAAGTTGGTCTGTCACTCAGCTATAGTGGTAGCAGGTCTACCAGCAGTAGAGGTCAACACTGTAAAGTTGGTCTGTCACTCAGCTATAGTGGTAGCAGGTCTACCAGCAGTAGAGGTCAACACTGTAAAGTTGGTCTGTCACTCAGCTATAGTGGTAGCAGGTCTACCAGCAGTAGAGGTCAACACTGTAAAGTTGGTCTGTCACTCAGCTATAGTGATAGCAGGTCTACCAGCAGTAGAGGTCAACACTGTAAAGTTGGTCTGTCACTCAGCTATAGTGGTAGCAGGTCTACCAGCAGTAGAGGTCAACACTGTAAAGTTGGTCTGTGACTCAGCTATAGTGGTAGCAGGTCTACCAGCAGTAGAGGTCAACACTGTAAAGTTGGTCTGTCACTCAGCTATAGTGGTAGCAGGTCTACCAGCAGTAGAGGTCAACACTGTAAAGTTGGTCTGTCACTCAGCTATAGTGGTAGCAGGTCTACCAGCAGTAGAGGTCAACACTGTAAAGTTGGTCTGTGACTCAGCTATAGTGGTAGCAGGTCTACCAGCAGTAGAGGTCAACACTGTAAAGTTGGTCTGTGACTCAGCTATAGTGGTAGCAGGTCTACCAGCAGTAGAGGTCAACACTGTAAAGTTGGTCTGTCACTCAGCTATAGTGGTAGCAGGTCTACCAGCAGTAGAGGTCAACACTGTAAAGTTGGTCTGTCACTCAGCTATAGTGGTAGCAGGTCTACCAGCAGTAGAGGTCAACACTGTAAAGTTGGTCTGTCACTCAGCTATAGTGGTAGCAGGTCTACCAGCAGTAGAGGTCAACACTGTAAAGTTGGTCTGTCACTCAGCTATAGTGGTAGCAGGTCTACCAGCAGTAGAGGTCAACACTGTAAAGTTGGTCTGTCACTCAGCTATAGTGGTAGCAGGTCTACCAGCAGTAGAGGTCAACACTGTAAAGTTGGTCTGTCACTCAGCTATAGTGGTAGCAGGTCTACCAGCAGTAGAGGTCAACACTGTAAAGTTGGTCTGTCACTCAGCTATAGTGGTAGCAGGTCTACCAGCAGTAGAGGTCAACACTGTAAAGTTGGTCTGTCACTCAGCTATAGTGGTAGCAGGTCTACCAGCAGTAGAGGTCAACACTGTAAAGTTGGTCTGTCACTCAGCTATAGTGGTAGCAGGTCTACCAGCAGTAGAGGTCAACACTGTAAAGTTGGTCTGTCACTCAGCTATAGTGGTAGCAGGTCTACCAGCAGTAGAGGTCAACACTGTAAAGTTGGTCTGTCACTCAGCTATAGTGGTAGCAGGTCTACCAGCAGTAGAGGTCAACACTGTAAAGTTGGTCTGTCACTCAGCTATAGTGGTAGCAGGTCTACCAGCAGTAGAGATCAACACTGTAAAGTTGGTATGTCACTCAGCTATAGTGGTAGCAGGTCTACCAGCAGTAGAGGTCAACACTGTAAAGTTGGTCTGTCACTCAGCTATAGTGGTAGCAGGTCTACCAGCAGTAGAGGTCAACACTGTAAAGTTGGTCTGTGACTCAGCTATAGTGGTAGCAGGTCTACCAGCAGTAGAGGTCAACACTGTAAAGTTGGTCTGTCACTCAGCTATAGTGGTAGCAGGTCTACCAGCAGTAGAGGTCAACACTGTAAAGTTGGTCTGTCACTCAGCTATAGTGGTAGCAGGTCTACCAGCAGTAGAGGTCAACACTGTAAAGTTGGTCTGTCACTCAGCTATAGTGGTAGCAGGTCTACCAGCAGTAGAGGTCAACACTGTAAAGTTGGTCTGTCACTCAGCTATAGTGGTAGCAGGTCTACCAGCAGTAGAGGTCAACACTGTAAAGTTGGTCTGTCACTCAGCTATAGTGGTAGCAGGTCTACCAGCAGTAGAGGTCAACACTGTAAAGTTGGTCTGTGACTCAGCTATAGTGGTAGCAGGTCTACCAGCAGTAGAGGTCAACACTGTAAAGTTGGTATCTGAGAGCTGCTTTGTGTCAGATGAAGAAAGGGGGGGTCTTAGGAAACAAGGTTTCATCCACTATGTGTTTTTTCAACTAGAGAAACGGTTTAAATACATACAGATACTTATCAGGATATTATTATTGACAATATATGGTACCGTTTTAACGATCGCTAGTTGTCTGTTCCTGCTCCAGAACTCCAGTATTTTCTCTCAGCTTGTTCTCCAACTGTCTAAATGGAGCCAGTTGGTTTTCAGCCCTTCTGTCTCCAGGGCTTCTGTCTCCAGGGCTTCTGTCTCCAGGGCTTCTGTCTCCAGGGCTTCTGTCTCCAGGGCTGACCTAAACTTGTTTTCTCATGGCTCTCTCTTGTCTCTCTGCAGCAGACGTATAGTGAGCTTATGTTTGGAATATTGAATCACAATAAAATCACTATCGAATAGCAATCCATATAGAATCGTGAGAATCTAAATACATATCGTATCGCCACCTAAGTATCATGAATGTATTGTATCACGAGGTCCCTGGCAATTCCCAGCCCTATGAAACGGTATCTCAAACATTGTATACAGTGAGTTTGACCCTCCCTCCCCAGGTACGTGCCCCCCAGCGGCTGAGGACCCTCCTCCCTCCAACGGCCCAGTAGTGGGTCTGGGGGGTGTAGGTCTACCAGGGAAGCCCCTGTTCCGGGGGGCGGCGGCGGTGGTAGTGAGCGAGGAGCAGATGACCCGGCCCATCAAGGCGTTCACAGCCGAGTTTGTCCGTCAGATGCTGATTGGTCTTCCCACCCAGACCCTGGGCCTGGCTCTCTGCAGCACCCTGTCTGCCCTGGGCCTGGACCTTACAGCACAGGTGGAGGCCAAGGACTTTGGAGCCGACGGCAAGGTAGGAAGGAGGCCCTGGAATGTTATGTACTTGATTGATCAGAATGTTATATTGTCTTCATACATTTTTAGTTCTGACGTGATTTAAGTAAAATGTGTCATTGTTAATTGAGCAGGTGTCGTTAGATGAGTTGTGTAAGCAGACGGTGGTGCAGGGTCTGGGCGCAGGCCGTCTGTCTCAGCTGCTACTGAACAGAGGCACGGTGCTGGCGTCCTCCTACGACACGGCCTGGAAGAAACTGGACCTGCTCAGACGCTTGGAGACCAGCCTGGACGCTGCCAAGGTCTCCCTGCAACGCACCCAGCTACACATCACCATGTTCCAGGTAAGAGGAGGGGGTGTGTGGGTTAACCCTGTCCTACCTCTGTGTATCCCGGTGGCAGCGTGAAGACGTGATAAGTCCTAGGACTCAGCGAGTGCACCTGTGTGTGTGTGTTAGTTAAAGAGATAATCCACCCCTAGAAATAAACATGAAACTCCTGTCAGTTTGGTAAAAGCCTGTGTTATCAGTGGGTTAAATAACATGATTTAACTACGAAGTGGTCCGTCTGAGAAATCAAGAAATCGTGTAGGAACCCGTCATAGCTACACTATATACACACACAAGAGTATATGGACACCTATTAAAATGTGTGGATTCGGCTATTTAAGCAACACCCTGTTGCTGACAGGTGTATAAAATACAGCACACAGCCATGCAATCTCCATAGACAAACATTGTCAGTAGAATGGTCCGTACTAAAGAGCTCAGTGACTTTCAACGTGGCACCATCATAGGATGCCACCTTTCCAACAAGTCAGTTGGTCAAACTTCTGCCCTGCTAGAGCTTCTTTGGTCAACTGTAAGTGCTGTTATTGTGAAGTGGAAACCTCTAGGAGCAACAACGGCTCAGTAGCGAAGTGGTAGGCCACACAAGCTCACAGAATGGTACTGCAGAGTTCTGAAGCGTGTAGCTCTTAAGAATCGTCTGTCCTCGGTTGCAACACTCAGCTAGCTGAGTTCCAAACTGGCTCTGGAAGCAACATCAGCACAAGAACTGTTCGTCGGGAGCTTCATGAAATGGGTTTCCGTGGTCAAGCAGCCGCACACAAGCCTAAGATCACTGTGCTCAATGTCAAGCGTCGGCTGGAGTTGTGTGTAGCTCGCAGCCACTGGACTCTGGAGCAGTGGAAACGTTTTCTCTGGAGTGATGAATCACGCTTCACCATCTGGCAGTCCGACAGATGAATCTGAGTTTGGCGGATGCCAGGAGAACGCTACCTGCCCCAATGCACAGTGCCAACTGTGGAGGAGGAATAATGGATTTGGGCTAGAAACCTTAGTTCCAGTGAAGGGAACTCTTAATGCTACAGCATACAATGACATTCTAGACGATTCTGTGCTTCCAACTTTGTGGCAACAGTTTGGGGAAGGCCCTTTCCTGTTTCAGCATGACAATTTCTCCGTACACAAAGCGAGGTCCATGCAGAAATGGTTTGTCGAGCTCAGTCTGGAAGAACTTGACTGGCCTGCACAGAGCCCTGACCTCAACCCCATCCAACACCTCTGGGATGAATTGGAACACCGACTGCGAGCCAGGCCTAATCGCCTAACATCAGTGCCTGACCTCACTAATGCTCGTGGCTGAATGGAAGCAAGTCCCTGCTGCAATGTTCCAACATCTAGTGGAAAGCCTTCCCAGAAGAGTGGAGGCTGTTGTAGCAGCAAAGGGGGACACAACTCCATATTAATGGCCATGATTTTGGAATGAGATGTTTGAAGATCAGGTGTCCACATACTGTTGGTCATGTAGAGTACATGGTTCTGTCACTGGAGAGAGTGTGTTATCCCCTATCACATTTATTAACTGTTTTAAAACCATTACCTTCACTCCAGATTACTGTATCAGCCAATAGATAGTACGGTCATACTTGTTCTAGAACACGGTCATACTTGTTCTAGAACAAGTATATATCAAGTTTATCGTCATGACAACGTATATATTTCACTTACATGTGCTCAATCTACAGTGTACAAAATTATTCAACTCTGTTTCTCCTTCAAGTACCATCTCGTAATGCGCCCCTGTGTGTCTGAGGAAAGGGCCCTTGTTGCCATTCTCTGCACTCTCTCTGGGTAGCAGAGTTGCACGTTTTGTTTTTACAGCTAGCTAGCTAGCTACCTCACATGCTGATATTGACTTTGCTATTATTCTGTGTAGCTACGTTTGCTAGCTAGCCAACCCAGGGAGCATTGCATTGTGGGTTTTGTAGTCGACTTGAGCTGCAACAGATTTTCACATCTTGCTACCAACCTTGTTATAATGACAAAAATGAAATATTCGTTCACAAAAAAAAATATTGTTTTCACATATTAGTGTTATTTAACACTGTTAATCATAGGAAGTAGTGTTTTGGGGTGGATTATCCCTTCAAGCCTGTCCTCTCTCTGTATTCCAGTGGCAGCATGAGGACGTGCTCGGCCCTAGGACCCAGCCTATGAGTGTGAGCCCTCCTCCTCGCTCCATCATCCTCAGTAGTATGAAGAAGAAGCTTTACAAACTCAGCCAGGACGAGGCGGCCATCGCTGCTGTACAGGTCAGTACAGTCATCACCAATTATTGTTTTTATTTTTTTATTTAACCTTTAGGCAAGTCATTTAAGAACAAATTCTTATTTTCAATGACAGCCTAGGAACAGTGGGTTAACTGCCTTGTTCAGGGGCAGAATGACCGATTTTTACCTTTTCAGCTCGGGGTTTCGATCTAGCAACCTGTCAGTTACTGGCCCAATGCTCTAACCACTAGGCTACCTGCTGACCAATCTGTCAACCTTGATAGCTAGACCATTACTCTTAGCTACTCCTGTAAATAAAATGCTCTCTTTCTCTCTCTGGTCTGAGTCCTTTAATGACTGTGTAGCTGTGTTTTTTGAATTGGATCTGTCCTCTCCCCCCTGCAGGAGAAGCTGGCATCACTAGAGGGCAGTATAGAGCAGCGACTGAAGTGGGCCGGAGGGGCCAACCCTGCCCTGGCCCCGGTGCTCCAGGACTTTGATCTGACCATCGCAGAGCGCCGCGCCCTAGTGGCCCGGGAGAGCCAGCGTACCAGCCAGGTACACCACCCACGCCGCGCTGCTCACCTTCTGTGTTTGTCTCCACCTTTTCTGGGTTTACGTCTCCACCTTTTCTGGGTTTACGTCTCCACCTTTTCTGGGTTTACGTCTCCAATGGCACCCTATTCCCTGTATAGTCAGGGTTTTCTGGAAGAACATGGAGAAAAATTTGCCAGCCAGGGAATTAGATTAGGACCTAATTTATTTATTTCAATTGACTGATTTCCTTATATGAACTGTAACGCACTAAAACATTTTGAAATTGTTGCATGTTGCGTTTATATTTGTGTTCAGTATAGAATTGCAGGGGAAAAAATATTTAAAATGCAAAAATAATTCAGGGGGAGGACCCCCGGACCCCCCCTGCAATATCGTGCACTCCCACTTTTATACAAAGTCAGGAGGCCATGAATAGACCAACAGGTATGAATGAAGCAGGTGTTAAACATGGGCTTTGCAGCAGTTGATTAAGTTACTCCATTGCCAACACTTTAAATCAAATCAGTAGACCAATATCCTTAATATTACCATATAAGTATCATGACAGTAGCTTTTATAACCTCCAATCTGTTTTTTTTTTTTTTTTTATCATATTTTGGACCAGAATAAGGCTCTACTAACTATTGTTCCTGCAGTGAGGACTCAATATCTTCATCGAATGTTTTCATAATTTATCTGAAGAGAATTGCTAAACATCAGTAGTAGCCTACCAGTATACACATTAGGGAGTACATGAACAGCTCTCTCACCGATTCGGTTCACATAAAACATCCGATCAAAAAGAGCTGTTTGTTTTGAAGTCTACGCTGATGTGTCACTTTAGCAGTCACTGGCGAGTCACTTTAGCGGTCACTGGCGAGTCTCGACATGGGCTTGGAATCCTAGTTAAATACAAGCCAGATATTTTGGTTTACGTGTCCCGACGCGATACCATGAACATATAACCACGTTGTATGATTAATGAATAGGAAAGAGATTTATAGGAATTAATTATTCAGTCAGACACCTTTTTATAAACTAGCCAACGCTTGCTGTTTTGGTCATCAATCAAAGCACAGTACAAAGCCTATTACCCAACACCCTGGTTGTATAGTCTTATGAAACACACAAGGAAATGAATGAATGTGCCACGATTTAAACAAAGCCTGTGTGTCCATGTATGCTGATGATTCAACCAATATACATGTCAACCACCACATCTAATGAAGTCACTGAAACCCTTAACAAGGAGTTGCAGTCTGTTTAGGAATAGGTGACCAGTAATAAACTGGTCCTGAACCAAGAGCTTTATGTTTGGTACAAATCATTCCCTGAGCTGGAAGGAATGTCGTTTTAAAAAAACATGGATAAAGCAACACCTCACAACACCTCTCCTCTATTTGACCTAGATGTTTGTTGTGTATGTATTGATATGTAGGGTTATGTATCATTTTAAAACATGTGTTTTGTGCTTGAGCTGTTCTTGTCTATGTCATGTGTTGTGTGGACCCCAGGAAGAGCAGCTGCTGCTTTCACAACCGCACATGGGGATCCTAATGAAATGCCGCAAAACAATAAGTGGATTTCAACTCTTCGTTATCACGTAAACGGGACGTGTAAATTCATTCACACCAGACAATGAAGACTCATCATGCTCTCTCCCTCCGTCGTGAAAAGACATCTGAGCGCAGCCAACCACCTTCTACAAAAATAACACCGGGACCGAGAGGCGGGACAGAGAACAGACTGACAAAACAACAGTGTTTCCCTGCCATCGCTCTGTGACTGACAGGCGACTGTCCTATCAACACTAGAAGATGCATATATCGGTCATTCTAGCGGGAGAAAGCTAAACGGACATTTCTGACTAGCGAATTTAAACTTTTGAATAAAAGAAGCCTAGTTAATTTATGAAGTGGAAAAAGTAGCCGGTTTACAATGAGTGTTATTTAGCCGACAGACGGCGCTTATGGATAACACTTATATAGTTCACATCTTTTGACCAGGGCCCTGTTACAGATAGTAACTGTGTGTTCTTCAAGCCTGGCCTTGGAGAGCTATTTTAAATAAATATATATGTATATATATATATATTTAAAATTTTATCTAAACTTTATTATTCCCACTACCAGTTCACGTTCCTCAACTTTATTATTCCCACTACCAGTTCACGTTCCTCAACTTTATTATTCCCAGTACCAGGTGACATTCCTCAACTGTATTCTTCCTGTTCCCAGGTGACGTTCCTGTGCAGTACCATACTGAACTTTGAGGGTCTGCGGATGCGGACCCCTGAGGCTCTGAGCATGGACTCTGCTCTGTTTGAGCTGCTGAAGAGGTGCCAGCAGACCTGCTCCTACGCTGCCCAGTTCAACACCTCCGTCTCCTCCATAGAGCTACAGCTGCTGCACAGACTGGTGAGTACTGACCCCTAGCTACAGCTCCACAGACTGGTGAGTACTGACCCTTAGCTACAGCTCCACAGACTGGTGAGTACTGACCCCTAGCTACAGCTGCTGCACAGACTGGTGAGTACTGACCCCTAGCTACAGCTCCACAGACTGGTGAGTACTGACCCTTAGCTACAGCTGCTGCACAGACTGGTGAGTACTGACCCTTAGCTACAGCTGCTGCACAGACTGGTGAGTACTGACCCTTAGCTACAGCTGCTGCACAGACTGGTGAGTACTGACCCCTAGCTACAGCTCCACAGACTGGTGAGTACTGACCCCTAGCTACAGCTCCACAGACTGGTGAGTACTGACCCCTAGCTACAGCTCCACAGACTGGTGAGTACTGACCCCTAGCTACAGCTCCACAGGCTGGTGAGTACTGACCCCTAGCTACAGCTCCACAGGCTGGTGAGTACTGACCCCTAGCTACAGCTCCACAGGCTGGTGAGTACTGACCCCTAGCTACAGCTCCACAGACTGGTGAGTACTGACCCCTAGCTACAGCTCCACAGACTGGTGAGTACTGACCCCTAGCTACAGCTCCACAGACTGGTGAGTACTGACCCCTAGCTACAGCTCCACAGACTGGTGAGTACTGACCCCGAGCTACAGCTCCACAGACTGGTGAGTACTGACCCCGAGCTACAGCTCCACAGACTGGTGAGTACTGACCCCGAGCTACAGCTCTACAGACTGGTGAGTACTGACCCCTAGCTACAGCTCTACAGACTGGTAAGTACTGACCCCTAGCTACAGCTCCACAGACTGGTGAGTACTTAGGTGTTAATTGGACACAAATTGAAAGGAAATGCCAGAAACCAGCAGACACTCTGCCCTCTGACACTGGGTTTTCACTCCAAGCCTAGTCTAGCACACCTGATTTCAAATATTTTAGCTGGTTGATATGCTGAATCGCCTTAGTTACAACTGGGGTTAGAGAAATCCTACAGGAGGGTATCTCCAGGGACAGGGCTGATATAGGGGTACCAAATCCTACAGGAGGGTATCTCTCCAGGGACAGGGCTGATATAGGGGTACCAAATCCTACAGGAGGGTATCTCTCCAGGAACAGGGCTGATATAGGGGTACCAAATCCTACAGGAGGGTATCTCTCCAGGGGTGGGGCTGATATAGGGGTACCAAATCCTACAGGAGGGTATCTCTCCAGGAACAGTGTTGGGCAGGGCTGATATAGGGTTACCAAATCCTACAGGAGGGTATCTCTCCAGGGACGGGGCTGATATATGGGGTACCAAATCCTACAGGAGGGTATCTCTCCAGGGGCAGGGCTGATATAGGGGTACCAAATCTTACAGGAGGGTATCTCTGCAGGAACAGGGCTGATATAGGGGTACCAAATCCTACAGGAGGGTATCTCTCCAGGGGTGGGGCTGATATAGGGGTACCAAATCCTACAGGAGGGTATCTCTCCAGGAACAGTGTTGGGCAGGGCTGATATAGGGTTACCAAATCCTACAGGAGGGTATCTCTCCAGGGACAGGGCTGATATAGGGGTACCAAATCCTACAGGAGGGTATCTCTCCAGGGACAGGGCTGATATAGGGATACCAAATCCTACAGGAGGGTATCTCTCCAGGGACAGGGCTGATATAGGGGTACCAAATCCTACAGGAGGGTATCTCTTCAGGGACAGGGCTGATATAGGGGTACCTTTTGGGACGTTCCTTACTCTCCCATCTCTCCTCAAACTCAGAGCCCGGCGTTGGAGCTGCCCATCGGCAGCCCTGATTGGCTAGCTTGTGCCCAGAAGCAGCTGGGTCAGGAGCTGGCTACCCAGGGGTCTGTGCAAGAGGAGCGCGAGCAGCAGCTGGATGTCGCCACGGAATCACTGCAGCTATTGGTGGACAGCATCAAGGGCATCCTGTCCAATCACAACCGCCAGCTGGCTGACGTCAAACACCTTCTGAGGGCCATGGCCAAGGTACGGGACACACACACACACACACAGAGAGATACACACACACACAGAGAGATGGATACACACACACACACACCACCTGCTGCGGGCCATGGCTAAGGTACGGGCAGTGGCACACACACAGGGAGATGGATGTACAGATACATGACACTCTCAGCAATCCACTACGCAACTTTCACAGTGATTTATTTGTTAGAAACGCCTTCCTAACTGACCTGACCTCCGCCCACTCTGTTTGTCCCTGCGTGGCCCCCATACCGTAGCATAGATGGTGGATAAATGAAAATGTCTTTAATCAGGCTGTTCACTATAAGAAAAAAATGGTCGCTGTCCCGGTCTGCTTAAGGGGTGGCTCTTCCACATACACCAATGCGATAACAGCTGGGTCTGGTCTACTTAGTTCATTGACTGTAGAGGAACCAGATAACATCTGGGTCTGGTCTACTTAGTTCATTGACTGTATAATATGAACCAGGTAACAGCTGGGTCTGGTCTACTTAGTTCATTGACTGTATAATATGAACCAGGTAACAGCTGGGTCTGGTCTACTTAGTTCATTGACTGTATAATATGAACCAGGTAACAGCTGGGTCTGGTCTACTTAGTTCATTGACTGTGGAGGAACCAGGTAACAGCTGGGTCTGGTCTACTTAGTTCATTGACTGTATAATATGAACCAGATAACAGCTGGGTCTGGTCTACTTAGTTCATTGACTGTAGAGGAACCAGGTAACAGCTGGGTCTTGTCTACTTAGTTCATTGACTGTAGAGGAACCAGGTAACAGCTGGGTCTGGTCTACTTAGTTCATCGACTGTAGAGAAACTAGATAACAGCTGGGTCTGGTCTACTTAGTTCATTGACTGTATAATATGAACCAGATAACATCTGGGTCTGGTCTACTTAGTTCATTGACTGTAGAGGAACCAGGTAACAGCTGGGTCTGGTCTACTTAGTTCATTGACTGTATAATATGAACCAGGTAACAGCTGGGTCTGGTCTACTTAGTTCATTGACTGTAGAGGAACCAGATAACATCTGGGTCTGGTCTACTTAGTTCATTGACTGTAGAGGAACCAGGTAACAGCTGGGTCTGGTCTACTTAGTTTATTGACTGTATAATATGAACCAGATAACAGCTGGGTCTGGTCTACTTAGTTCATTGACTGTATAATATGAACCAGGTAACAGCTGGGTCTGGTCTACTTAGTTCATTGACTGTATAATATGAACCAGATAACAGCTGGGTCTGGTCTACTTAGTTCATTGACTGTAGAGGAACCAGGTAACAGCTGGGTCTGGTCTACTTAGTTCATTGACTGTAGAGGAACCAGGTAACAGCTGGGTCTGGTCTACTTAGTTCATTGACTGTAGAGGAACCAGGTAACAGCTGGGTCTTGTCTACTTAGTTCATTGACTGTAGAGGAACCAGGTAACAGCTGGGTCTTGTCTACTTAGTTCATTGACTGTAGAGGAACCAGGTAACAGCTGGGTCTGGTCTACTTAGTTCATTGACTGTAGAGAAACTAGATAACAGCTGGGTCTGGTCTACTTAGTTCATTGACTGTATAATATGAACCAGGTAACAGCTGGGTCTGGTCTACTTAGTTCATTGACTGTATAATATGAACCAGGTAACAGCTGGGTCTGGTCTACTTAGTTCATTGACTGTAGAGGAACCAGATAACAGCTGGGTCTGGTCTACTTAGTTCATTGACTGTATAATATGAACCAGGTAACAGCTGGGTCTGGTCTACTTAGTTCATTGACTGTATAATATGAACCAGATAACAGCTGGGTCTGGTCTACTTAGTTCATTGACTGTAGAGGAACCAGGTAACAGCTGGGTCTGGTCTACTTAGTTCATTGACTGTATAATATGAACCAGGTAACAGCTGGGTCTGGTCTACTTAGTTCATTGACTGTAGAGGAACCAGATAACAGCTGGGTCTGGTCTACTTAGTTCATTGACTGTAGAGGAACCAGGTAACAGCTGGGTCTGGTCTACTTAGTTCATTGACTGTAGAGGAACCAGATAACAGCTGGGTCTGGTCTACTTAGTTCATTGACTGTAGAGGAACCAGGTAACAGCTGGGTCTGGTCTACTTAGTTCATTGACTGTAGAGAAACTAGATAACAGCTGGGTCTGGTCTACTTGGTTCATTGACTGTATAATATGAACCAGATAACAGCTGGGTCTGGTCTACTTAGTTCATTGACTGTAGAGAAACTAGATAACAGCTGGGTCTGGTCTACTTGGTTCATTGACTGTATAATATGAACCAGATAACAGCTGGGTCTGGTCTACTTAGTTCATTGACTGTATAATATGAACCAGGTAACAGCTGGGTCTGGTCTACTTAGTACATTAACTGTATAATATGAACCAGGTAACAGCTGGGTCTGGTCTACTTAGTTCATTGACTGTATAATATGAACCAGGTAACAGCTGGGTCTGGTCTACTTAGTTCATTGACTGTATAATATGAACCAGGTAACAGCTGGGTCTGGTCTACTTAGTTCATTGACTGTATAATATGAACCAGATAACAGCTGGGTCTGGTCTACTTAGTTCATTGACTGTAGAGGAACCAGGTAACAGCTGGGTCTGGTCTACTTAGTTCATTGACTGTAGAGGAACCAGTGAAATGTCTCTTCTGTCTCCCGTAGGACGAGGAGAACGCGCTGGCGGAGGGGGAGGAAGTGACCTACGAGGGCAGCGTGCGCCAGTTCCTGTTGGAGTACAAGGCGTGGCAGGACAACGTGCAGATCGTGCTGTTCACTGTCGTCCAGGCAACGGGCCAGCCCCGGGGGGGAGGAGCCAGTCAAGAGGGGGTGGAGCTACTGCAGGAGATACCTGCTACCCTGAAGGAGCTACACACACAGAGCACCAGGTACACACACACACACACACACACACACACACCCTGAATGAGCTACAAACACCCCTACCCGTACTGACAGTGGCCACTCTGTCCCTCCTCTCTGTCCCTCCTCTCTGTCCCTCCTCCCTGTCCCTCCTCCCTGTCCCTCCTCCCTGTCCCTCCTCTCTGTCCCTCCTCTCTGTCTTCAGTGTGTATAACGGCCTGGTTGGCTTTGCGTCTCCGTTGGTGACAGAGAGGGGTGGAAACTGTTCCAGCCCCACCTCTACAGCTCAGACCAGCTTCGCTGCAGGTAACTACACCTCCCTCATTGTGTGCTACCCTGGCTGAGGGCACCCTATTCCCAATGTGGTGCACTACTATGGGCCCTAGGTTAAAAGTATGGCACTACATAGGGAATAGGGGGCCCCTTTGTTTAATGTGATAACCTGTGTTAAATACCAGAATGATTAAAAATAGCATATCGCTTCAGAGCTCACAGGCTATGATTACTTTCTCTCCTGTTCTCTTCTCTTTACTATCTTTCTCTCCTTCCTGCTCTTTCCTTTTCTCTCTCTCGCTCTCTCTCAGCGGTGAGGTGCAGCGGTGTGAAGACTCAGACGGACTCAATGTCCCAGAATTCACGCAAGCTCCTCCCCCGTAACCTTGGCACCCCGGCGGACACCCCCCCCAGCGCTCAGACGATGACCAGCAAGGGTCTGAATCCCAGCCCCAAACGGGCTGTACGTGACCCCAAGACGGGACGAGGTACGACCCCTAACCATCCATCTAACCCCTGACCTCCAATTAAATTAGTCTATAATTAGAAGAAGCAGCTGTACTGCTGCCCAAATGGCCCCCTATTCCATATAGACTGCTGCCCAACTGTCCCAAATGGGACCCTGTAGACTGCTGCCCAACTGTCCCAAATGGGACCCTATTCCATATAGACTGCTACCCTAGCTGTCCCAAATGTGACCCTATTCCATATATACTGCTACCCTAACGGTCCCAATTGGGACCCTATTCCATATAGACTGCTACCCTAGCTGTCCCAAATGGGACCCTATTCCATATAGACTGCTGCCTAACTGTCCCAAATGGGACCCTATAGACTGCTGCCCAACTGTCCCAAATGGGACCCTATTCCATATAGACTGCTACCCTAGCTGTCCCAAATGTGACCCTATTCCATATAGACTGCTACCCTAACGGTCCCAATTGGGACCCTATTCCATATAGACTGCTACCCTAGCTGTCCCAAATGGGACCCTATTCCATATAGACTGCTACCCTAGCTGTACCAAATGGGACCCTATTCCATATAGACTGCTACCCTAACGGTCCCAATTGGCCCATGTTGACTCCAATACTTCCCACAGTGGTGTCCAGTTGGCTGGATGTCCTTTGGGTGGTGGACCATTCTTTATTTTTTATTTTTTTTATTATTATTTTTTATCCCATTTTCTCCCCATTTTCGTGGTATCCAATCGCTAGTAATTACTATCTTGTCTCATCGCTACAACTCTCGTACGGGCTCGGGAGAGACGAAGGTCGAAAGCCATGCGTCCTCCGAAGCACAACCCAACCAAGCCGCACTGCTTCTTAACACAGCGCGCCTCCAACCCGGAAGCCAGCCACACCAATGTGTCGGAGGAAACACCGTGTACCTGGCCCCCTTGGTTAGCGCGCACTGCGCCCGGCCCGCCACAGGAGTCGCTGGAGCGCGATGAGACAAGGATATCCCTACCGGCCAAACCCTCCCTAACCCGGACGACGCTATGCCAATTGTGCGTCGCCCCACGGACCTCCCGGTCGCGGCCGGCTGCGACAGAGCCTGGGCGCGAACCCAGAGACTCTGGTGGCGCAGTTAGCACTGCGATGCAGTGCCCTAGACCACTGCGCCACCCGGGAGGCCCCGGTGGACCATTCTTGATACACACAGAAACTGTGGAGCGTGAAAAAGTGCAGTGTTGCATTTCTTGGCACAAACCGGTGCGCCTGGCACCTACTACCCTACCCCGTTCAAAGGCACTTAAATCTTTTGTCTTGCCCATTCACTCTCTGAATGGCACACATACAGTCGTGGCCAAAAGTTTTGAGAATGACACAAATATTAATTTTCACAAAGTTTGCTGCTTCAGTGTCTTTAGATATTTTTGTCAATTACATGAAGTTGATGCAAAGAGTCAATATTTGCAGTGTTGATCCTTTTTCAAGACCTCTTCAATCCGCCCTGGCATGCTGTCAATTAACTTCTGGCCCACATCCTGACTGATGGCAGCACATTCTTGCATAATCAATGCTTGGAGTTTGTCAGAATTTGTGGGTTTTTGTTTGTCCACCTGCCTCTAGAGGATTGACCACAAGTTCTCAATGGGATTAAGGTCTGGGGAGTTTCCTGGCCATGGACCCAAAATATCGATGTTTTGTTCCCCGAGCCACTTAGTTATCACTTTTGCCTTATGGCAAGGTGCTCCATCATGCTGGAAAAGGCATTGTTCGTCACCAAACTGTTCCTGGATGGTTGGGAGAAGTTGCTCTCGGAGGATGTGTTGGTACCATTCTTTATTCATGGCTGTGCTCTTAGGCAAAATTGTGAGTGAGCTCACTCCCTTGGCTTAGAAGCAACCCCACACATGAATGGTCTCAGGATGCTTTACTGTTGGTATGACACAGGACCGATGGTAGTGCTCACCTTGTCTTCTCCGGACAAGCTTTTTTCCGGATGCCCCAAACAATCAGAAAGGGGATTAATCAGAGAAAATTGCTTTACCCCAGTCCTCAGCAGTCCAATCCCTGTACCTTTTGCAGAATATCAGTCTGTCCCTGATGTTTTTCCTGGAGAGAAGTGGCTTCTTTGCTGCCCTTCTTGACCACCAGGACATCCTACAAAAGTCTTGGCCTCATTGTGTTTGCAGATGCACTCACACTTGCCTGCTGCCATTCCTGAGCAAGCTCTGTACTGGTGGTGCCCCGATCCCGCAACTGAATCAACTTTAGGAGACGGTCCTGGCACTTGCTGGACTTCCTTGGGCGCCCTGAAGCCTTCTTCACAACAATTGAACCGCTCTCCTTGAAGTTCTTGATGATGTGATAAATGGTTGATTTAGGTGCAATCTTACTGGCAGCAATATCCTTGCCTGCGAAGCCCTTTTTGTTCAAAGCAATGATGACAGCACGTGTTTCCTTGCAGATAACCATGGTTGACAGAGGAAGAACAATGATTCCAAGCACCACCCTCCTTTTGAAGCTTCCAGTCTGTTATTCAAACTCAATCAGCATGACAGAGTGATCTTCAGCCTTGTCCTCAACACTCACACCTGTGTTAACGAGAGAATCACTGACATGATGTCAGCTGGTCCTTTTGTGGCAGGGCTGAAATGCAGTGGAAATGTTTTTTGGGGATTCAGTTCATTTGCATGGCAAAGAGGGACTTTGCAATTAATTGCAATTCATCTGATCATTCTTCATAACATTCTGGAGTATATGCAAATTGGCATCATACAAACTGAGGCAGCAAACTTTGTGAAAATTAATATTTGTGTCATTCTCAAAACTTTTGGCCACGACTGTACACAATCCATGTCTCAAGGCTTAAAAATCCTTATTTAACCTGTCTCTCCCCTTCATCTATACTGATTGAAGTGGATTTAACAAGTGACATCAATATGTGTATATATTTTTTAATTTTATTTAACTAAGCAAGTCCGTTAAGAATAAATTCTTATTTACAATGACGGCCTACACCAGCCATACACAGATGACGCTGGGCCAATTTTGCACCACCCTATGGGACTTCCAATCACAGCCGGTTGTGATACTGCCTGGATTCAAACCAGGGTGTCTGTAGTGACACCTCAAGCACTGAGATGCAGTGCCTTAGATCGCTGTGCCACTCGGGAAATAAAATATATAAAGTAACACAATAAGAATAACAATAACGAGGTTATATACAGGGGGTGCCGGTACAGAGTCAGTGTGCGGGGGTACAGGTTAGAGGTAATTTGTACATGTAGGTAGGGGTGAAGTGACTATGCATAGATAATAAACAGCCAGTAGCAGCAGTGTACAAGACAGAGGGGGGGGTCAATGTAAATAGTCTGGTGGCTATATGACTAATTGTTCAGCAGTCTTATGGTTTGGGGGTAGACGCTGTTAAGGAGCCTTTTGGTCCTAGACTTGGCGCTCCGATACCGCATGCCGTGCGGTAGCAGAGACAATAGTCTATAACTTGGGTGACTGGAGTCTCTGACAATTTTTTGGGCCTTCGTAGGACACTGCCTATTATATAGGTCCTGGATGGCAGGAAGCTTGGCCCCAGTGATGTACTGGGCCGTACGCACTACCCTCTGTAGCGCCTTATAGTCAGATGCCGAGCAGTTGCCATACCAGGTGGTGATGCAACCGGTCAGGATGCTCTCAACGGTGCAGCTGTAGAACTTTTTGGGGATCTGGCGACCCATGCCAAATCTGATGTGGTGGTTGACTCTGACGTTGTGTGTGTGTGTGCTGCAGCTGTCCAGGAGAGGAACTCGTACGCGGTGAGCGTGTGGAAGAGGGTGAAAGCCAAGCTGGAGGGGAGAGACGTGGACCCCAACAGGAGGATGAGTGTCACTGAGCAGGTAACTACACACTGAGCAGGCAGCTACACGCTGCTTTACACACTGAGCAGGTAACTACACACTGAGCAGGTAACTACACACTGCTTTACACACTGAGCAGGCAGCTACACGCTGCTTTATCAACTGAACAGGCAGCTACACGCTGCTTTATCAACTGAACAGGCAGCTACACGCTGCTTTATCAACTGAACAGCCAGCTACACGCTGCTTTATCAACTGAACAGCCAGCTACACGCTGCTTTATCAACTGAACAGCCAGCTACACACTGCTTTATACACTGAACAGCCAGCTACACACTGCTTTATACACTGAGCAGGTAGCTACACGCTGCTTTACACACTGAGCAGGTAACTACACACTGAGCAGGCAGCTACACGCTGCTTTACACACTGAGCAGGTAACTACACACTGAGCAGGCAGCTACACGCTGCTTTACACACTGAGCAGGTAACTACACACTGAGCAGGTAACTACACACTGCTTTACACACTGAGCAGGCAGCTACACGCTGCTTTATCAACTGAACAGGCAGCTACACGCTGCTTTATCAACTGAACAGCCAGCTACACGCTGCTTTATCAACTGAACAGCCAGCTACACGCTGCTTTATCAACTGAACAGCCAGCTACACACTGCTTTATACACTGAACAGCCAGCTACACACTGCTTTATACACTGAGCAGGTAGCTACACGCTGCTTTACACACTGAGCAGGTAACTACACACTGAGCAGGCAGCTACACGCTGCTTTACACACTGAGCAGGTAACTACACACTGAGCAGGCAGCTACACGCTGCTTTACACACTGAGCAGGTAACTACACACTGAGCAGGCAGCTACACGCTGCTTTACACACTGAGCAGGCAGCTACACACACTGAGCAGGCAGCTACACGCTGCTTTACACACTGAACAGCCAGCTACATGCTGCTTTACACACTGAACAGCCAGCTACATGCTGCTTTACACACTGAACAGCCAGCTACACGCTGCTTTATCAACTGAACAGCCAGCTACACGCTGCTTTATCAACTGAACAGCCAGCTACACGCTGCTTTATCAACTGAACAGCCAGCTACACGCTGCTTTATCAACTGAACAGCCAGCTACACGCTGCTTTATCAACTGAACAGCCAGCTACACGCTGCTTTATCAACTGAACAGCCAGCTACACGCTGCTTTATCAACTGAACAGCCAGCTACACGCTGCTTTATACACTGAACAGGCAGCTACACGCTGCTTTATACACTGAACAGGCAGCTACACGCTGCTTTATACACTGAACAGGCAGCTACACGCTGCTTTATCAACTGAACAGGCAGCTACACGCTGCTTTATCAACTGAACAGGCAGCTACACGCTGCTTTATCAACTGAACAGGCAGCTACACGCTGCTTTATCAACTGAACAGGCAGCTACACGCTGCTTTATCAACTGAGCAGGCAGCTACACGCTGCTTTATACACTGAGCAGCCAGCTACACGCTGCTTTATCAACTGAGCAGCCAGCTACACGCTGCTTTATCAACTGAGCAGCCAGCTACACGCTGCTTTATCAACTGAACAGCCAGCTACACGCTGCTTTATCAACTGCTACACACTTTGTTGACTACACTTTCCTCCTCCTTTGCCTTATCCCGGTCTCTCTCTCTCCTCTCCTCCTGCTCTCCCTCTCCTCCTCCTCCTCTCTCCCCTACCTGTCTCCTCTCTCCCCTACCTGTCTCCCCACCTCCCCTCTTTCCCTCTCCTCTCCAGGTGGACTGTGTGATAAAGGAGGCCACCAATGTGGACAACCTGTCCCAGCTGTACGAGGGCTGGACAGCCTGGGTGTGAATGGTGTCTCCCTGTGGTGCATCTCTTTGGTTCCAGCACACAACAGAGCCTCGCAGAGGGAGGGTCAGCCATCCAACCCAACCTCCAGACCAGACACCCGGATACGTACATACCCTGTTACCCACCTGCCCTGTTCTGGCAGGGTTAGGGTTAGGTGTGTCTGTCTGGGCCTGGGGGGTGAAGGAAGGAGAGGAGGAGCCACTGGAGCAGCAGCACCCAACCGTGCCACACGCTGATGGGGAAGGAGGGGGAGAGGGGGGGGGTCAAGATACTCCCCCCACCCCGATATAACCTCCTAGGGGTCCACCATGGAACCCCTACTCCCTTCCGTAGCAGCACTAGAGCTGTCTGTCTGCCTGGCTGATTGGCTGGCTAAACCCAGTCCCACCCAACCTGCCACCTGGCAATAGACCAAGCTAACACAACCAGCTAAAGGGTCACTCTGCAGTCTGTCTGCAGCCTGATATGACCACTCTGCCTGTCTGTACGGGTGGGGGGGTCTGTCTGGGACAGGAAGGGGAGCAGAGGAATTGGTAGGGAAGGTATGGTGATAAGGCCCTCCCCCTCTACCCTATGTTTTGAATAACCTTTACCCTCCCCTAATGAAAACCAACACCACCACCCTCCTTCACTGTTACCACCGATGACAACCCCCTTTGACAGCTGAGCTGGTTTACCCAGCAATGCCGTTGGGTTTGGACCTCATACAAAGGGGCGGAGAAAGGGGAGGCTTTGCCAGGTGTGGTCTGCAGAGCTGATTGGCTGTGCCTGTTTTTAAACCAATCTCCTCCCTGATGGTACAGTGATTCTGATTGGCCAGCGACTGAGCTGCGTGAGTTGTGACTGGGCAGGTGTGGAGTGGGGGGGGAAGGGAAGAATCTGTTGGCTCAATGGACTCCATCCAAAGCCTGAGAGGGGAAATGATTTCAGGAAATAAAATAGTGTAATCAGACTTTCTGTCTTTTTTCTTTTTTTCTTCTCTCAAACATTAATTGTAAAACTGAAGAAAAAAAATACTTATTTTACAAAGCTCTTTAGAAATTGTGTATCACACAAGTTTGACATTAAAAATGGATTGTCAAGTGGAGATGGGGGTTTTTGGGGAGAAAATTCAGTCGTGTTTTGGGGAGAAGATTCAGTCGTGTGGCGCTTTCTTTTTATTGATATGTTTCGGCACTGCGTAACGATGTGCCTCAAGTTAACTAATCCTATTGTCTGAAGTTACCTTTTTGTTTTTTTGAGGGGAGTTAAGATTTCGGGATTGACTGAGAAAGGATGACAAAGTGGGCAAAGTTCTAGCTAGTTACTATCTGAACCTTGGTCTACGTCCCAAACAGCACCATATCCCCTATACAGTGCAATACTTTTGACCAGAGACATATATGGGTCAAAGGTCATGCCCTAAATAGGGAATAGGGTGCCATTTGGAATGCAAGCCTTGACCTGAGAGAAATCCATGTATAATACTTTTTCTTCAATGTGAATCTTTATTCATATCTGTTGTATTTTGTAGGCTTCTCTCCTCCCTATCCCTTGTTTATAAAATAGAAAAGCTTAGACTAGATTGATTCCTTTTTTTGACTTGCTGCCTTGCCTGTGAGTAGTAGTAGTAGTAGTAGTAGTAGTAGCCTTCCTTCCTAATATGGGATGTATACTCCCCTTGTGTTTTACTTATCCTTACTAACTGACCCTCTAGTTTTACCTTTTTAGTGGGAGAAATAAGTGGAATAGTGGATGTTTTTTGGTGGTCGTGCAAAACTGCTATTTCTTAAAGGTTTTATTGGATTTAAGTTTGAAATAAAATTGCATTTAAAATGGTCGTCTGTTTCCGTCTGCATATGTTCTGCAAATACAAAAACACAGTTAATAAATGGGTGTATTTTATTTTTTTATTAACTAGGCAAGTCAGTTAAGAACAAATTCTTATTTATAATGATGGCCTACACATGGCCAAACCCGGACGACAAATTGTGTGCTGCCCTATGAGACTCCGAATCACTGCCGGTTGTGATACAGCCTGGATTCTAACCAGGGTGTCTGTAGTGATGCCTCTAGCACTGAGATGCAGTGCTTTAGACCGCTGTGCCACTCGGGAGCCCCATGTATTTGTGTTAAACTATGTTTTTAATGTTGATTTGATGGCTGATATTTTTCATTCTTGTACGGTGATGCCAATGAAAATACAGTAAAAGTAGTTCTATTCTAGAATTCTTTCTCCAGGTGGAAAGGTTGATACCGTAAACTGAACATATGAACTGCATGGACATAGAAAATGGATAATGGAAGAACATACAGATTTCTAGGACTCTACCTTCTCTGTACACTTTTCCATTGTTTTTCTACGTCCCATACTCTCATAACTACAAAGACTGAAATGTGCATGTACTCCGCTGTTTTAGATGAGAAACCACACAGTTTTCAACAATCTGGTATTTACACTGATGTGGAAACAGGATGGCTGGAGAAAGCTGGCTAACGGTTTTCAGTGGTCTTAAGGAGACAAGGGTTGTGTCCCAGACTTTTGACCAGGGCAATAGGGTACAGTTTGGGACTTGGCTGAGGAAAGGAATCCACCTCAGACTATCCGGTAATGGTTATAGACTGGTGAATGAGCTCACTGGGCTATCAGCCAATCAATATCCAGTCAGTGAGGGGGAAATGTAACACAGAGAACCTTGAGGACTTCAGCAGTGGTCCAAATGCCTGACTGATATTAAATGAATCATCCAATTCCATTTAAGCTAAATCTAATCAATCAAGTGATTTGTGAAATTGGTCAGAGGTTCACCAATTCAATTATTGTTCATTCTACTCATTTCCTTGTGGTAGGAGTTTCCTCCTGCGAAACAAACGGTTTATTGATTTAAAATTAATTGGGTCATAAATGTCAGCCGAGTAGTTTTATTTTGGGCAGTGCCGAGAAAAAGGGCGTGAACTACATTACCCATAAAGCCTTTAGATATGACGTTTTGTTGTTCATAAGTCCATCCTGCCAGACATCTTACGGTTGGTTTGTGAACTGCAAAATCCACAAAGAAGAGGGAAGCGTCTGCTGCGCCCCTGGGTCGTTTTAAATTTGCCTTTAAAACATCACCGAAACCTTAAACATCGTAAACTTAAACAACCGCTAGCTATGGCAGAGGGAGACAACAAAAGCGCCAACGTACTCGTAAGTAACGTTATCCCACTTTAGACTTGACAAGCTTTTGTTCCTGAATTAGGTAACGTTAACGTCGTAGTGTTGCTTGACTGCTGTCGTTCGGTTGTCAACGGCCTTCGACATGCTAACAATTAACCAGCTATGCTAGCGAAGGAGGATTAGTGAGAATGAAAACCGTGCCCAACAAATTAAATCATTAATCTGAGCAAATTAACCAAGCCATGCATTACATGGTTTGTTAGACATTAACATTATCTACGCTAACAATTAGTTATGCAGTCTAATATTGGCCTTTTAGCTAACATTATTGCGTGGCTAACTAGCTGTTATCACATGATACCGCTAATTGATGAAAGGTGTTTTTGTAGCTAGCATACAGCTAACTGTGTTCATTTGGCTGGCTACCCAACAAAGCGGCTGTCCGTAAGGTTATTTTAAATGTGACACGTTCAGCTGACAAGCCGAGAGAGCCCATGACTGGCTAATTTGTATCTTGTGACATTATTTAACATCCCCTTTGAAATGACCAAATTTGCGTTACCTTAACTATTTGATTAGTCACCGAAAGATGACTAATATATATTTGGTATAAACATTAGACGATTTACTCAATAATTAAGCATGGTTAGAGTGACTAGTGTAATTAAGACCATGGTCAGAAGTGGTCGCTACTCAAGAGAACTGTCACTGCTCGGACCGAGGGCAGAACGGCGCTAAATTTGAACGTCAACTGGCAACTTAGATGGTGTGATAACATTTACATTTTCTAAACGAAATCCGGGGAATACAAAACCAAATTGTGCCTAACGTTATATATTAATGAACGTTAAGACTGAATTTCAGTATATACCCTTCCCAGAAAAAAAATCTCTTCCAGTTTTCATTGTGTATTTCTGAGTCTAACCTTTTTTAATTTAATGATAATGCCCGAGAAGACTGTTTGAAGAATATATTGGGACTGGGGGTGTTAGGCCCGAGATAAAATCCCATTTTATTGGTCACATACACATGGTTAGCAGATGTTATTGCGAGGATAGCGAAATGCTTGTAGTCGAGGGCAGGTGGTGTGCCGCAAATCTCCCCGTCAGTCAAATACTTTCCTCCAAACACCGGCTTCCAGGGCATTTATACAACGGGTTAGGAACATATTCAAATAATGATTGACATATTTTCATTAAAATTATCTTGATTCATTTATTCATACAATTTCATCCTTCCACAATATATAGTCCCGATACAAATAGGCATTTTAACGTAGTAGATTTAGCAGGTGGTAATTTGTGGCGTAGACACAGGCTGGAATGCTGTTTTAACCAATCAGCATTCAGGATTAGACCCACCCGTTGTCTAAATTGCCATAGAAACGGCCCCTCACAACATTGATTGATTAGAGTTAGAGGAATAGAAAGCCACTGATCTGGAAGATGAAATTGATGAGGGTATCAGTTATCCAAAGCGCAGAAACGCCTCCTAATGTTACCATATAAAAATGCCGAAATATGGACGAGATGTATCCTAATGCTGGTCGATCTAAACTAGCGAAGGTCACAACAAACTAACGTTCTCATTTAATCAACACTTAAGTACAAGCATATTATGTTTGTAATATTGTAGAGAACAATCTAATGATTAATTCTGTGATTCATAATGACATGGGCTAAAGAGAACTACTTACAAGCCCTAAACCAACAATGCAGTCTATTACTTGAGTGACTGTAGTCTTTGACAATTTTTTGGGGGCCTTCCTCTCACACCGCCTAGTATATAGGTCCTGGAGGCCAGGAAGCTTGGCCCCAGTGATGTACTGGGCCGTGCGCGCTACCCTCTGTAGCGCCTTACGGTTGGATGCCGAGCAGTTGCCATACCAGGCTGTGATGCAACCGGTCAGCATGCTCTCGATGGTGCAGCTGTAGAACTCTTGAGGATCTGGGGACCCATGCCACATCTTTTCAGTCTCCTGAGGGGGAAAAGGCATTGTTGTGCCCTCTTCAGGACTGTCTTGGTGTGTTTGGACTATGATAGTTTGTTGGTGATGTGGACACTTGAAGCTCTCAACCTGCTCTACCACAGCCCCGTCGATGTGAATAGGGACGTGTTCGGCCCTACTTTTCCTGTAGTCCACGATCAGCTCCTTTGTCTTGCTCACATTGAGGGAGAGGTTGTTGTCCTGGCACTACACTGCCATGTCTCTGACCTCCCTATAGGCTCTCATCGTTGTCGGTGATCAGGCCTGCCACTGTTGTCGTGAGCAAACTTAATGATGGTGCTGGAATCGTGCTTGGCCACGCACTCGTGGGTGAACAGGGAAAACGGGAGGGGACTAAACACGTACCCCGGAGGGGCCCCAGTGTTGAGGATCAACGTGGCAGATGTATTGTTGCCTAGCCTTACAACCTGGGGGTGGCCTGTCAGGAATTCCAGGATCCAGTTGCAGAGGGAGGTGTTTAGTCCCAGGGTCCTTAGCTTAGTGATGCGCTTCGTGGGCACTATGGTGTTGAACGTTGAGCTGTAGTCAATGAACAAATCAAAATGTATTTGTCACATACACATGGTTAGCAGATGTTAATGCAAATGTAGCCAAATGCTTGTGCTTCTAGTTCCGACAATGCAGTAATAACCAACGAGTAATCTAACCTATCAATTTCACAACAATTACCTTATACACACAAGTGTAAAGGAATTAATAAGAATATGTACATTTACAAATATATATATGAATGAGTGATGGTACAGAACGGCATAGGCAAGATGCAGTGGATGGTATAGAGTACAGTATATACATATGAGATGAGTAATGTAGGATATGTAAACATATAAAAGTGGCGTTGTTTAAAGTGGCTAGTGATACATTACATCAAGATGGCATATAGTACAGTATATACTGCGCCTTCTTCACCACGCTGTCTGTGTGGTTGGACCATTTCAGTTTGTCCGTGATGTGTACGCCGAGGAACTTACAACTTTCTATCCTCTCCACTACTGTCCCGTCGATGTGGATAGGGGGGTGCTCCCTCTGCGGTTTCCTGAAGTCCACGATCATCTCCTTTGTTTTGTTGATGTTGAGTGTGAGGTTATTTTCGTGACACCACACTCCGAGGGCCCTCACCTCCTCCTTGTAGGCCGTCTCGTTGTTGGTAATCAAGCGTACCACTGTAGTGTCATCTGCAAACTTGATTGAGTTGGAGAAAAATTGTTAAGTATTTTGAAATATGCAAACATGTAAATATCATGGCATGGGGAAGGTGTCTTTTTAGTGTTTTTATAAAAAAAATATTGTATGCTTGTCATGTGATGAATGGTCAATTGTGTTTTTAATTGTTTGAGATGATGCTTTGTCAAATGCCTGTATTTATCGAAGTACTGAATTTGTTACGCAACATTTTTCAATGATAAATCTGCAACATAGTCAGTTGTATGTTTTTATTTTTGTGTTAAAATCTATATAATCTATATAAATCTGCAACATAGTCAGTTGTATGTTTTTATTTTTGTGTTAAAATCTATAATATAGATTTAATAATATAGATTATAATATAGATTTTTCTCAGTACACCATGATTTTTTGGTTTGTTGTAGAATTGCAGGAAATAAGCTTCAAAACAGCAAAAATAAATTGTCTAGCAACAAGAGGGGCGTAAACAGTTTGTGGCCATAGAAATGGATGTGCCGGGGGATGCTCCCCAATGCTGGAAGGGGAGCCTGAGTGGGAGAAGGTTCGGGAACCGCTGTTCTAGAACAGTGAATGAACACTAGAATCTGATTGAAACTGTCTTCAGTCAAGTCGTGCTTTGACAGCTTAACGACAGCGCTCAGATGTGGCAGTCAGGCCTTGTCTGTCGTTGATTACATTCATCCACTGAACAAACCTACCACAGAGCATCAACTGACAACTAGGATGGATCACGATGATGATCTGTGTGGCAAAACAAGTCTGTAACGTTAATAGCTATGTCTTTTCCTGGCTGGCTGTGCGTCATGAGACGACATGGTGTTTAGTGCCCTTGGAATGAGATGTCTGTATGAAGACGGATCCTTGTGGTGCCAGCACAACGTGGGATTATTTCACTTCCCCGACAATGACACCTCTGTTTTCCTCTTTGGCCCTGTGGCTCTGCTCAGCCACCAACTGATAGTGGTAGATGGATGTTTGGAAGTCAGCAGGGCTTAAGGTATTAGCTAACCATTAAACAGTGGTATTTCTGTGGTGCAGTCTGATACGTCTAAATGGCACCCTAGTCCCTATATAGTGCACTTCATTGACCAGAGCCTTATAGGGTGCCATTTGGGACTCAGCCTAGCTCCTTAGATGAACAGGCTAAAGTGTTAACTCTATGTGAATTGGAGTTCAGAGTTGTCTGGACTGAGAGTTAGATGACTTTTCTTCTGAGTCCACCAGTGCATCTGGAGTCCTTTTCAACCTGACCTGTTATCAGTGTTTTCACACACCTTGGAGGACTACTACTATGGCCTATCTATTACCTTACTACTTTACTCCAGTTGCATCCTACAGTAGCATCCTGTCCAGGGGGTTAACACCTGGCTCTACAATAGACTAGCGTCCTGTCCAGGAGGTTAACACCTGGCTCTACAATAGACTAGCGTCCTGTCCAGGGGGTTAACACCTGGCTCTACAATAGACTAGCGTCCTGTCCAGGGGGTTAACACCTGGCTCTACAATAGACTAGCGTCCTGTCCAGGGGGTTAACACCTGGCTCTACAATAGACTAGCGTCCTGTCCAGGGGGTTAACACCTGGCTCTACAATAGACTAGCGTCCTGTCCAGGGGGTTAACACCTGGCTCTACAATAGACTAGCGTCCTGTCCAGGGGGTTAACACCTGGCTCTACAATAGACTAGCGTCCTGTCCAGGGGGTTAATACCTGGCTCTACAATAGACTAGCATCCTGTCCAGGGGGTTAACACCTGGCTCTACAATAGACTAGCGTCCTGTCCAGGGCGTTAATACCTGGCTCTACAATAGACTAGCATCCTGTCCAGGGGGTTAACACCTGGCTCTACAATAGACTAGCGTCCTGTCCAGGGGGTTAAAACCTGGCTCTACAATAGACTAGCGTCCTGTCCAGGGCGTTAATACCTGGCTCTACAATAGACTAGCATCCTGTCCAGGGGGTTAACACCTGGCTCTACAATAGACTAGCGTCCTGTCCAGGGGGTTAACACCTGGCTCTACAATAGACTAGCGTCCTGTCCAGGGGGTTAACACCTGGCTCTACAATAGACTAGCGTCCTGTCCAGGGGGTTAACACCTGGCTCTACAATAGACTAGCGTCCTGTCCAGGGGGTTAACACCTGGCTCTACAATAGACTAGCGTCCTGTCCAGGGGGTTAACACCTGGCTCTACAATAGACTAGCGTCCTGTTCAGGAAGTGTACTGGTAGATCAAGCTACCTCACTCTACAGAAACAGGAGATGGGCTCCTGTCTTATGGACCGTTCTGGCTCGTCCAAGGCTACTTCCTAACCTCTGTCTGGCGTGTGTCGCGGTCTGTGTGTGTGTGTGTTCCAGGCCCAGGAGACGGCCCAGCTGGAGGAGCAGCTGCAGGGCTGGGGAGAGGTTATCCTGGCCGGGGACCAGGTCCTGCGCTGGAAGAAACCATGGTTCCCTGGAGCCCTGATGGCAGCCACCACACTGGTCTTCATGTGAGTAGTACTCACACATACACACACACGATGCATACAGCTGTCCTGTCACACTCTCTCTCACACACAATACATACAGCTGTCCTGTCACACTCTCTCTCTCACACACACGCACAATACATACAGCTGTCCTGTCACACTCTCTCTCACACGATACATACAGCTGTCCTGTCTCTAGCACACACCTGTCCTCGCTCGCACTCTCTCACACACACACCAGGGTTTGACATTCAGGTAACTTGACATTCAGGTAATCAGAATTTTAATCATGTTTGACTTCATGTTTCATTTGCAGTCTGGACAGTTACATTATCCAGTATTTTATAGCCAACTATAAAATCCAGAAATGAGCCCAATAACATTGATGAAATGTCATGTCTTCAGGGCCTGTGATATAGTCTATATTGCTGGCAAGTGTGCTATTTTAGCAATCAGCAAGATCACCTGTAGCCTGATGCAACGGGGGTTACAATCAGCATGATCACCTGTAGCCTGATGCAACGGGGGGTTACAATCAGCATGATCACCTGTAGCCTGATGCAACGGGGGGTTACAATCAGCATGATCGCCTGTAGCCTGATGCAACGGGGGGTTACAATCAGCATGATCACCTGTAGCCTGATGCAACGGGGGGTTACAATCAGCATGATCACCTGTAGCCTGATGCAACGGGGGGTTACAATCAGCATGATCACCTGTAGCCTGATGCAACGGGGGGTTACAATCAGCATGATCACCTGTAGCCTGATGCAACGGGGGGGGGGTTACAATCAGCATGATCACCTGTAGCCTGATGCAACGGGGGGTTACAATCAGCATGATCACCTGTAGCCTGATGCAACGGGGGGTTACAATCAACATGATCACCTGTAGCCTGATGCAACGGGGGGTTACAATCAACATGATCACCTGTAGCCTGATGCAACGGGGGGTTACAATCAACATGATCACCTGTAGCCTGATGCAACGAGGGGTTACAATCAGCAAGATCGCCTGTAGCCTGATGCAACGGGGGGTTACAATCAGCAAGATCGCCTGTAGCCTGATGCAACGGGGGGTTACAATCAGCAAGGGATGTTAATGTCTTGACAAGCAAGCAGCTCCAGGTCCTCCAGATAATTTTTTTCACATGTTAAAATGCATTTCCTGCAGTTCCACAGTTTGACATATTATGCCTCTCTTGAGGGGTATTTTGAAAGCACAGTATAAGTGAAAGGCTCCCTAAGTGCAAATTGCTCTGCCCCATAGAAAAATGTGTTGATGCAGGAAGTTAGCTAGCTTCACACATTAACACATTTTGCTAACTTCCTGCATCAACACATTTTGCTATGGGGCAGAGAAATGAGCAGTTCCATGCTATTCTACATACACATTTTGTCATGAGTCTTGAGATATTTAGCTGTTTTTAAAGGGTAAGTTCACCTAAAATTCTAAATTTCCCAAGTGATTCCATACATGAACTAGTTAGGTGGACTTTGCCTTCTCTCCCTGGGGTCTAGAACTGGAAGCTGCCAAAATAAAAGGGTCACGTGACTCGTGACGTTGTTTGTGCACTAGCGCTGCTCCGTTGTCAGAGCGATCGAGAAACCTGTCAATTGTGGACAAATTCTTTGTTTTATTGAAAGCATACGGCCAAATGAGCTCTTTAAAAAAAAATATATATATATATATATAATCAAAAGTGTTATAGGTTTTGAGACAGGAAATGTGTTCTTTTCCACCTAAAGTGATTGGTATTATATTATGTGGCCGACTGCAATAACATTGGAGATGGGTAACAAATGTGCATGTGTGTTTTCAGTCCATGGCTTTAAGAATTCTAGGGAAGAAGGAACAAAATGTCACTGTTTTCCTTTGAAAGAGACGGATACAGACGTGTGTAGTAGCCTAAGCACTTCATCAACGACGATGACTACGATTCAGAAATGCTGGGGAAAACGTAGAACTCTGACAGCTCTTGCTTCTCTATTCTAATGGGCTGGATATGGTGCAGCTCCAAAATGGAGGGTGCTGCTGAGGTATGTAGTTTCTTCTATATTCTAATGGGCTGGATATGGTGCAGCTCCAAAATGGAGGGTGCTGCTGAGGTATGTAGTTTCTTCTGTATTCTAATGGGCTGGATATGGTGTAGCTCCAAAATGGAGGGTGCTGCTGAGGTATGTAGTTTCTTCTGTATTCTAATGGGCTGGATATGGTGCAGCTCCAAAATGGAGGGTGCTGCTGAGGTATGTAGTTTCTTCTGTATTCTAATGGGCTGGATATGGCGCTGCTCCAAAATGGAGGGTGCTGCTGAGGTATGTAGTTTCTTCATTGCAATTTGAGTGGATCTTATTGTGTTGTAACCATTGCACCATATCATGTAGACAGCCAGTTAGCAGATGTGCCCTGTCTTTATGACACGGCGTTGAGGAGATAACAGATAGTAATTGTGTCATCTTACATTGCAGAATACACAGAATTAAAATAAAAGGTTTTGCATTTAAATTATTTAGGATCTTGTCTACTTGTTAATCTATAATGTCTGTTGGCTAGACATGGTTTATTTGCATGGCAACATTTCATGCTTTTAACAACTCTATAGTCTTGCATGGAATGCATGGTAGGAACCCCCTGGTGTATGCGTGGAATGCATGGTCCCAGGAACCCCCTGGTGTAGGCCTATTAGTGTGGAATGCATGGTCCCAGGAACCCCCTGGTGTAGGCCTATTAGCGTGGAATGCATGGTCCCAGGAACCCCCTGGTGTAGGCCTATTAGCGTGGAATGCATGGTCCCAGGAACCCCCTGGTGTAGGCCTATTAGTGTGGAATGCATGGTCCCAGGAACCCCCTGGTGTAGGCCTATTAGTGTGGAATGCATGGTCCCAGGAACCCCCTGGTGTAGGCCTATTAGTGTGGAATGCATGGTCCCAGGAACCCCCTGGTGTAGGGGTATTAGGTAGCAAGTAGTCTGGTCTATTGTGTATTCATAACCCCCACCTCACCTGTTCATTATGGCCATGATTATCCTAACAATATAATTACTTTTAGCCCCATTGCCTTAACATTATTGCTCATAATACCTGGCTCCAGGAACCACCTGGGGTATATTGCCCATAATACCTGGCTCCAGGAACCACAAAAATACAATGCGTGCATACAAGGAACGGACATTTTTCATTAAGCGCTTAATGGAAACATGCAACAATATCAAGCCTATCGCCTTCCAGTCAAAAGGCTATAGCCTGGTATTGAACACGCAACGCCTGTATTAATGGAAACATGCAACAATATCAAGCCTATCGCCTTCCAGTCAAAAGGCTATAGCCTGGTATTGAACACGCAACGCCTGTATTAATGGAAACATGCAACAATATCAAGCCTATCGCCTTCCAGTCAAAATGCTATAGCCTGGTATTGAACACCCAACGCCTGTAATGAAGCAGCTTATAGAACGTCGTTTTCAAACATTTACCAAAATGAAAAATCTCAGGACACCACTGTTCTAAACAGCTCACCTAATACGAGCGGTTCTATATGTGACAGAGATTATCATTTCCATTAGAAACTTAGAGGGGGAATCGATCAACAACTAGGATGTGTTGCTAATATGACTAGGAGACAAGTACTGGGTAATGAATGACTTAAGTCTTTTTTTTTATATAAAATAATTGCCTCCACGGTTCTATGGATGGATTTTGGCTAGGCTCCTTCAGAAGCAAGGTAAGACTTCATTATTTAAATTAACATAACAGCTTTCAAACCATTTATACTGCCTCCCGCTCACCGTTCAAAGTGGTGGGTGTCGTGATGATAGCCTGCCTACCGTTGACTAGCATACGCACTGGAATGGCGAATGGGAGGCGTGCTTTAATTACGAGTTAAGATTGACAAACATACTACTTTATCGTGGCCATCAAGTTAACACACTATTGAATTGTTATTTGTTGCGCAATGTCTTGTCCTCCAAGGCCGTTTTTACTCCAGTAGCATGTCTGTGAGGAGCTGCTGCTCACACTGTCTGGCCGGTGAAGGGCTACTCCGCTCCTCAGACTAGGTTCTGTATGCTGTGAGCGTGTCATAAGATACACACAAGCCAATTTAATACAAATTAAACGACGCAAATTTACCTATGGACTGATTAGCATAGTCAAATATATTTTCGGTGGCTAACTGATTAGCGGTAAACATCCCTATTTGTAACCCCTCCCCCATGTCGATAGGGGCAATTAATATCCTAACAATATAATTACTTTTAGTACAGTGGCCATAACAAAAAAGTTTTACAGATTGTAAACATGTCACTTGACTTGGGTGTGTTTAAAAATGAAAAAAAAGTAAAAGAATCTTTGTCAATACACCAAACTGTAATAATTTGTCGTTTGAAAATGTGGGCAAGGAACTGCCACTGACTGGTACTTAAAGAAGTTGAACGAATGTATAAACCCGTTTTGACTTGATACCTCCTGTTATAAAATGGATCAGGCATGTGCATCACTTTGAAGACATTGTCTCGTGTAATATAAACTACCACCTTTCCTGTTGCATCAGCTACTCTACCTGTATTTTGTGAAACCCAAACCTCAATCATTTTAGTGTGTGTGTGTTTACCATATAAACATGTCTAACTGCTCTCTGAATTCATTGTGTAGGTGAGAAACACTTAATAAAGGCTGTCTTCCCAAAACAACAGTCCAAGCAGTGGATGGCAACAAAAAATACATCTATTAACCAAAACAGTTCCAGTAGAAACTGGTTGACCAGGTGCTGGAGTGGTGACAGGATCCAACGGTGGTTTACAGGGATCCTTCATCCCACCTGCCCAAGCTTAATTTCACACTTAAACATTTTTACAGAGGAGAGACCCGGGACCTGGTTAGAAGACCACTCCAGGATGAACGTAGCGTCACAGACTTTTGGGCTGCACATACAGCAGTTACTAACATTGTGTTGTATACTGTTTTATTTTTTATATGCAACCAAATGTCTTCACTTTTCTCTCTGGGTGGGTGGAGGTTGAATGTTGTTCCCTTTTTTGTCTTATATTATAAAAGTAACAGTACTTGCTTTATTGGTCCATTTGCATGGATATTCTTTATTTTTGCAGTCACAGTACCTAACCTGACACACACATCACAGGCTGGGTGCAGGACATACCTGGAACTTTGACTTCACAAGTCCCGGGAGTCTTCTGCTTCCTGAAAACCAGTGTAGAGCCCATAAGGCAACGGATATTTGTCTGGAATGACATTTACCACACAGCATGATGGGAGAGGAAATTGGACCATCTGGACCCAGTGTCTCGTTGTGGCGGAACCACTCCAAAACGCTGCAGTATGAGACCAGTCTGGACTGTCTGGATTGACCCATTTATAGATCACCAAGTAGATTTGAGAATCTGGAAGCAGCAGTCATGTACTTGGAACAGTTGCTTTTTTTGACAATATGAAACAAGTTGATATTTCAAGTTCAATGTGTAGGCCTATATATCCTATTCTAATAAAATATGCCAAACATATTGTGATTAATGTGAAAACACATCTGCACTGTTTGGGCTAGTATAAAAACAACAACCAGCTCATAGAGGTTTATGATCAGAGATCATTCAATAAAGTTAACTTTAGCTACTTGTCGGATAAATGTCCATTTGGTCCAGCTGAACTGGATAACTGTCCCATTTGGTCCAGCTGAACTGGATAACTGTCCATTTGGTCCAGCTGAACTGGATAAGTGTCCATTTGGTCCAGCTGAACTGGATAACTGTCCCATTTGGTCCAGCTGAACTGGATAACTGTCCCATTTGGTCCAGCTGAAATGGATAACTGTCCCATTTGGTCCAGCTGAACTGGATAAGTGTCCATTTGGTCCAGCTGAACTGGATAAGTGTCCATTTGGTCCAGCTGAACTGGATAAGTGTCCATTTGGTCCAGCTGTACTGGATAAGTGTCCATTTGGTCCAGCTGTACTGGATAAGTGTCCATTTGGTCCAGCTGAACTGGATAAGTGTCCATTTGGTCCAGCTGAACTGGATTAACTGTCCCATTTGGTTCAGCTGAAATGGATTAACTGTCCCATTTGGTTCAGCTGAAATGGATTAACTGTCCCATTTGGTCCAGCTGAAATGGATTAACTGTCCCATTTGGTCCAGCTGAAATGGATTAACTGTCCCATTTGGTCCAGCTGAAATGGATTAACTGTCCCATTTGGTCCAGCTGAACTGGATTAACTGTCCCATTTGGTCCAGCTGAACTGGATTAACTGTCCCATTTGGTCCAGCTGAAATGGATTAACTGTCCCATTTGGTCCAGCTGAAATGGATTAACTGTCCCATTTGGTCCAGCTGAAATGAATTAACTGTCCCATTTGGTCCAGCTGAAATGAATTAACTGTCCCATTTGGTCCAGCTGAAATGAATTAACTGTCCCATTTGGTCCAGCTGAACTGGATTAACTGTCCCATTTGGTCCAGCTGAAATGGATTAACTGTCCCATTTGGTCCAGCTGAAATGGATTAACTGTCCCATTTGGTCCAGCTGAAATGAATTAACTGTCCCATTTGGTCCAGCTGAAATGGATTAACTGTCCCATTTGGTCCAGCTGAAATGGATTAACTGTCCCATTTGGTCCAGCTGAAATGAATTAACTGTCCCATTTGGTCCAGCTGAAATGGATTAACTGTCCCATTTGGTCCAGCTGAAATGGATTAACTGTCCCATTTGGTCCAGCTGAAATGGATTAACTGTCCCATTTGGTCCAGCTGAAATGGATTAACTGTCCCATTTGGTCCAGCTGAAATGGATTAACTGTCCCATTTGGTCCAGCTGAAATGGATTAACTGTCCCATTTGGTCCAGCTGAAATGAATTAACTGTCCCATTTGGTCCAGCTGAAATGGATTAACTGTCCCATTTGGTCCAGCTGAAATGGAGTTGTCTGCAATTTCTTTTTTGGATCAGGACAAATGTTTCAATAACACCAGAGTGGGCAGCAAGATCCCTGTGTTCCTCATCAATCAAGTTCTCTGCAGTATAGGCATTCTTAAAGAGTTCTCAATGGAGCACAGTTGCCACAACTGCACCACCCATCTGCTGTCTTCTCTTCTCCTTGTATAACTAATCTGTAACGCTATCTTCACTTCTGCCCAGAAAAAAACTTGCATCTGTGATTTGTGAATAAGGGTCATACATGAACTTTTTTGAGTGGCCTTTTACGTAAAATGTGTAGTTTTGTCACATAACTAGAGATCTGTGGCATTTTGTTTTGAGGAAGCGTGCAATTGGCATGCTGACTGCAGGAATGTCCACCAGAGCTGTTACTAGAGAATTTCATGTTAATTTCTCTACCATAAGCTGCTTCCAAAGTCATTTTAGAGAATTTGGCAGTACGTCCAACCGGCTTTACAACTGCAGACCACGTGTATGGTGTCGTGTGGTTGAGCAGTTTGCTGATGTCAACATTGTGAACAGAGTGCCCCTCGGTGGGGTAATGGGCAGGCATAAGCTACGGCCGACCAACACAATTGCATTTTATCGACGGCAATTTGAATGCACAGAGAGACTGTGTTGAGATTGAGGCCCATTGTCGTGCCATTCATAGGGCCTAATGAATTTATTTCAATTGACTGATTTTCTTATTTGAACAGTAACTCAGTAAAATCTTTAATTGTTGCATGTTGCGTTTATATTTTTGTTCAGGATGGTAAATGTAGCTTTTCAGAACCCTTGATAGAATACCTAATTACTCTGGTGTCCGCTTGCTTTAACTTGCAGTGGAATTGAGACATCTGACTCTCTGTCTCTCCCCTGCTTCCTCCAGGATGATCTACTACCTGGACCCCTCGGTGCTGACCGGCCTGTCTTGCACTGTCATGCTGCTGTGTCTGTTTGACTACCTGGTGCCTACCCTCGCACCCCGCATCTTCGGATCCAACAAGTGGTGAGAGCCTGGGGGGGTACATGGTGGGTGGGTATATCTGGGGTACAGGGTGGGTGGGTATATCTAGGGTACAGGGTGGGTGGGTATATCTGGGGTACAGGGTAGAAGGGTTATATCTAGGGCAGAGGAGTTTGGTGTCATCTGTGGGTGAAAGGGTGGGGGTATCTGCTTAGGGGGGAGGGCAGCAGAACTTTAGGGGTTGTTGAGGAGGGTTGTTGGCAGGGAGTAGGGGTTGTTTGTAGGGGTTCTGGGGACGGTGTGTTTGGGGACATGGTGTGATATTAGTTGAGCATGACACCGGCGTACATCTAACGGATCCAGGCAGTGTTAAATCACTTCTAATTACAGTTATTAAAGCAGCGCTGATGTACAAATGAGAGAGGGAGAGAGAGAGGAGGAAAGTTACCAGCGTTTTCCAACTCTAATCAACCTCTTGGGTCTGTCCTACAAACTCTCACACGGCTAACATGTACTCCTAGTTTAGTGTGTTGGGCTGTTTCCCATTTTTAGTGTGCTACTTTTACCCAGGGCCCATGGAGAATAGGGTGCCATTTGGGACGTAGTCTGCGTTTTCTCCCTCGCTTTAATTATTTCTCCTGCTCTCTTACCCCCCCCATCCCCTCTCCTTCAGTGGTTCAGTCGTAACAGGATGAAGTGACGTTCTGTAGTTAGTGGTGTATCAGGACTGTCTCTAGCGCCAGTCTGCAGTTAGTGGTGTATCAGGACTGTCTCTAGCGCCAGTCTGTAGTTAGTGGTGTATCAGGACTGTCTCTAGCACCAGTCTGCAGTTAGTGGTGTATCAGGACTGTCTCTAGCGCCAGTCTGCAGTTAGTGGTGTATCAGGACTGTCTCTAGCGCCAGTCTGTAGTTAGTGGTGTATCAGGACTGTCTCTAGCGCCAGTCTGCAGTTAGTGGTGTATCAGGACTGTCTCTAGCGCCAGTCTGTAGTTAGTGGTGTATCAGGACTGTCTCTAGCGCCAGTCTGTAGTTAGTGGTGTATCAGGACTGTCTCTAGCGCCAGTCTGTAGTTAGTGGTGTATCAGGACTGTCTCTAGCGCCAGTCTGTAGTTAGTGGTGTATCAGGACTGTCTCTAGCGCCAGTCTGCAGTTAGTGGTGTATCAGGACTGTCTCTAGCGCCAGTCTGCAGTTAGTGGTGTATCAGGACTGTCTCTAGCGCCAGTCTGCAGTTAGTGGTGTATCAGGACTGTCTCTAGCGCCAGTCTGCAGTTAGTGGTGTATCAGGACTGTCTCTAGCGCCAGTCTGCAGTTAGTGGTGTATCAGGACTGTCTCTAGCGCCAGTCTGCAGTTAGTGGTGTATCAGGACTGTCTCTAGCGCCAGTCTGCAGTTAGTGGTGTATCAGGACTGTCTCTAGCGCCAGTCTGTAGTTAGTGGTGTATCAGGACTGTCTCTAGCGCCAGTCTGTAGTTAGTGGTGTATCAGGACTGTCTCTAGCGCCAGTCTGTAGTTAGTGGTGTATCAGGACTGTCTCTAGCGCCAGTCTGTAGTTAGTGGTGTATCAGGACTGTCTCTAGCGCCAGTCTGTAGTTAGTGGTGTATCAGGACTGTCTCTAGCGCCAGTCTGTAGTTAGTGGTGTATCAGGACTGTCTCTAGCGCCAGTCTGTAGTTAGTGGTGTATCAGGACTGTCTCTAGCGCCAGTCTGTAGTTAGTGGTGTATCAGGACTGTCTCTAGCGCCAGTCTGTAGTTAGTGGTGTATCAGGACTGTCTCTAGCGCCAGTCTGTAGTTAGTGGTGTATCAGGACTGTCTCTAGCGCCAGTCTGTAGTTAGTGGTGTATCAGGACTGTCTCTAGCGCCAGTCTGTAGTTAGTGGTGTATCAGGACTGTCTCTAGCGCCAGTCTGTAGTTAGTGGTGTATCAGGACTGTCTCTAGCGCCAGTCTGTAGTTAGTGGTGTATCAGGACTGTCTCTAGCGCCAGTCTGTAGTTAGTGGTGTATCAGGACTGTCTCTAGCGCCAGTCTGTAGTTAGTGGTGTATCAGGACTGTCTCTAGCGCCAGTCTGTAGTTAGTGGTGTATCAGGACTGTCTCTAGCGCCAGTCTGTAGTTAGTGGTGTATCAGGACTGTCTCTAGCGCCAGTCTGTAGTTAGTGGTGTATCAGGACTGTCTCTAGCGCCAGTCTGTAGTTAGTGGTGTATCAGGACTGTCTCTAGCGCCAGTCTGTAGTTAGTGGTGTATCAGGACTGTCTCTAGCGCCAGTCTGTAGTTAGTGGTGTATCAGGACTGTCTCTAGCGCCAGTCTGTAGTTAGTGGTGTATCAGGACTGTCTCTAGCGCCAGTCTGTAGTTAGTGGTGTATCAGGACTGTCTCTAGCGCCAGTCTGTAGTTAGTGGTGTATCAGGACTGTCTCTAGCGCCAGTCTGTAGTTAGTGGTGTATCAGGACTGTCTCTAGCGCCGGTCTGTAGTTAGTGGTGTATCAGGACTGTCTCTAGCGCCGGTCTGTAGTTAGTGGTGTATCAGGGAAAATATCTAGGATCTCTTTTATCCAGAGAGACTTACAAGGCTTAAGTGCCTTGCGCACGGGCACATCGACAGATTTTCCCCCTATTCTGCTCGGGGACTCAAACCAGAGACCTTTCGGTTACTGGCCCAATGCTCTTAACCGCGAGGCTACCTGCAGCCCTCTGACCTTTGGAAGGAAAGGAGATGAGGGGGTAGGATTTAGAGGTATCTCTATGTAGCCCATTAGAGGATTTAGATTTATCTCTATGTAGCCCATTAGAGGATTTAGAGGTACAGTTGAAGTCGGAAGTTTACATACACTTAGGTTGGTGTTATTAAAACTTGTTTTTCAACCACTCCACAAATTTCTTGTTAACAAAATATCGTTTTGGCAAGTCGGTTAGCACATCTACTTTGTGCATGACACAAGTAATTTTTCCAACAATTGTTTACAGACAGATTATTTCACTTATAATTCACTGTTTACATACTAACTATATCATTGTGTTTACTTGATAGCTACCTACACAAATAGCTAGCTAGAACAAAGTGTTAATAAGATTTAAAAAATTTAAAAGCAATACAAATAAAAGTTCTCCAGTAGGCATCTACAGAGGGATCTAAGAGCTGTGTTGTCAGTCATTTCCCAGGAACTTTCCCAGGAATTGACTGTGACTTTAAACAGCTTGGAAAATTCCAGAAAATGATGTCATGGCTTTAGAAGCTTCTGATAGGCTAATTGACATCATTTGAGTTGGAGGTGTACCTGTGGATGTATTTCAAAGCCTACCTTCAAACTCAGTGCCTCTTTGCTTGACATCATGGGAAAATCAAAATAAATCAGCCAAGACCTCAGAAAAAAAATTGTAGTCCTCCAAGTCTGGTTCATCCTTGGGAGCAATTTCCAAACGCCTGAAGGTACCACATTCATCTGTACAAACAATAGTACGCAAGTATAAACACCATGGGACCACGCAGCCGTCATACCGCTCAGGAAGGAGACGCGTTCTGTCTCCTAGAGATGAACGTACTTTGGTGCAAAAAGTGCATTAAAAAAAATATATATATTATTTAACCAGGTAGGCCAGTTGAGAACAAGTTCTCATTTACAACTGCGACCTGGCCAAGATAAAGCAAAGCAGAAGATAAATCAATCCCAGAACAGCAGCAAAGGACCTTGTGAAGATGCTGGAGGAAACGGGCTCAAAAGTATCTATATCCACAGTAAAACGAGTCATATATCGACATAACCTGAAAGGCCACTCAGCAAGGATGAAGCCACTGCTCCAAAAGAGCCATTAAAAAAAAAGCCAGACTACGGTTTGCAACTGCACATGGGGACAAAGATCATACTTTTTGGAGTAATGTCCTCTGGTCTGATGAAACAAAAATAGAGCTGTTTGGCCATAATGACTTGGAGGAAAAAGGGGGAGGCTTACAAGCCAAAGAACACCATCCCAACTGTGAAGCACGGGGGTGGCAGCATCATGTTGTGGGGGTGCTTTGCTGCAGGAGGGACTGGTGCACTTCACAAAATGGATGGCTTCATGAGGAAGGACAATTATGTGGATATATTGAAGCAACATCTCAAGACATCAGTCAGGAAGTTAAAGCTTGGTCGCAAATGGGTCTTCCAAATGGACAATGATCCCATGCATACTTCCAACGTTGTGGCAAAATGGCTTAAGGACAACAAAGTAAATGTATTGGAATGGCCATCACCAAGCCCTGACCTCAATCCTATAGAAAATTTGAAAAAGTGTGTGCGAGCAAGGAGGCCTACAAACCTGACACAGTTACACCAGCTCTGTCAGGAGGAATGGGCCAAAATTCACCCAACTTATTGTGGGAAGCTTGTGGAAGGCTACCTGAAATGTTTGACCCAAGTTAAACAATTTAAAGGCAATGCTACCAAATACTAATTGAATGTATTTAAAGTTCTGAACCACTGGGAATGTGATGAAAGAAATAAAAGTTGAAATAAGTAATTCTCTCAACTATTATTCTGACATTTCACATTCTTAAAATAAAGTGGTGATCCTAACTGACCTAAGACAGGGAATTTTTACTAGGATTAAATTTAAGGAATTGTGAAAAACTGAGTTTAAATGCATTTGGCTAAGGTGTATGTAAACTTCCGACCTCAACTGTATATCTATGCAGCCCATTAGAGGATTTAGAGGTGTCTCTATGTAGCCCATTAGAGGATTTAGAGGTGTCTCTGTAGCCCATTAGAGGATTTAGGTGTCTCTGTAGCCCATTAGAGGATTTAGGTGTCTCTGTAGGCCATTAGAGGATTTAGAGGTGTCTCTGTAGCCCATTAGAGGATTTAGGTGTCTCTGTAGGCCATTAGAGGATTTAGAGGTGTCTCTGTAGGCCATTAGAGGATTTAGAGGTGTCTCTGTAGGCCATTAGAGGATTTAGAGGTGTCTCTGTAGGCCATTAGAGGATTTAGGTGTCTCTGTAGGCCATTAGAGGATTTAGAGGTGTCTCTGTAGGCCATTAGAGGATTTAGAGGTGTCTCTGTAGGCCATTAGAGGATTTAGAGGTGTCTCTGTAGGCCATTAGAGGATTTAGAGCAGGGTTTGCAGACGCATGCATTCACACACACTTACTCAGAGGACCTGCGTACATACAAGCCCTACACACACACTGGGTCTATTTCAGTGTCTGGCAGTGAGTCCTGCTGGTTCATAAGCCCATGTTCTGACCTGAGCTTGAAATGGGTAGTTGTGGCTCAGCAGAATTGAAGGGCACTTCCCCCAACTGCCTTATCAAGGGGACCATATGATATCTGATAGACTCATCTCATTCTACTGAGCTGGTTCTGATCAAGTGTTCCTGTTCAGATGGATGGAGAGATATAGGGATAGCTGTTGACTGAATAAAACGACTTGTCTTGGATATAATGGTAATATCACTCTCCTCCTCCTTCCTCTCCCTCTTTTCCTTCTCTTCTCCTTCCTCTCTCTTTTCCTTCCTTCTCTCTCCTCCCCTCCCTTCTCCTCTGTCTCTCTCTTCCTCTCTCTTTCTCCTCCCTGCTCCTCCAGGTCTTCAGAGCAGCAGCAGCGTTTCCATGAGATCTGTGGTAACCTGGTGAAGACTCAGCGTCGCATCCTGGGCTGGTGGAAAAGACTCTTCTCGCTCAAGGAGGAGAAACCCAAGATGGTACACACACACCGAGACCCACTTTAGCTCTGTCCTCTGTTGTAGAACAGGGTCTCTCCGTCTGTCGTCTGTTGTAGAACAGGGTCTGTCGTCTGTTTTGGAACAGGGTCTCTCCGTCTGTCGTCTGTTTTAGAACAGGGTCTCTCCGTCTGTCGTCTGTTTTAGAACAGGGTCTCTCCGTCTGTCGTCTGTTTTAGAACAGGGTCTCTCGGTCTGTCGTCTGTTTTGGAACAGGGTCTCTCGGTCTGTCGTCTGTTTTGGAACAGGGTCTCTCCGTCTGTTTTGGAACAGGGTCTCTCGGTCTGTCGTCTGTTTTGGAACAGGGTCTCTCGGTCTGTCGTCTGTTTTGGAACAGGGTCTCTCCGTCTGTTTTGGAACAGGGTCTCTCCGTCTGTTTTAGAACAGGGTCTCTCCGTCTGTTTTAGAACAGGGTCTCTCCGTCTGTTTTAGAACAGGGTCTCTCCGTCTGTTTTGGAACAGGGTCTCTCCGTCTGTTTTGGAACAGGGTCTCTCCGTCTGTTTTAGAACAGGGTCTCTCCGTCTGTTTTGGAACAGGGTCTCTCCGTCTGTTTTGGAACAGGGTCTCTCCGTCTGTTTTGGAACAGGGTCTCGGTCTGTCGTCTGTTTTGGAACGGGGTCTGTCGTCTGTTTTGGACCGGGGAAATGATGTCACTTCCGGTTGTCTTCCCACAGTACTTTGCGTCGGTGATCAGCAGTCTGGTGGCGGTGGCCTGGATGGGACAGCAAGTCCACAACCTTTTCCTCACCTACCTGATCGGTGCGTACCAACACCTGTCTACCTGCCTGTACCTGTACCCTACATGCACCCTTACCTACCTACCTTATCTACATGTACACTACTGACCTACCTGTACCCTACCTCCCTACCCTTACCCTACTTACCTACATGTACACTACTGACCTACCTGTACCCTACTGACCTCCCTACCTACTTACCTACATGCACCCTACCTACCTACCTTATCTACATGTACACTACTGACCTACCTGTATCCTACCTACCTACCTACTTGTACGCTACCGGCTGACCTACCTACAGTGCCCGTACCCTACCGACCCATCTGTAGCCTACCGACGTACCTGTTTACACACCCTTTGACTGGATTAAAATTGACTAGATTTTGTGTGTCTGATCTACACATCATAACCATAATGTCAAAGTGGAATTAAGTTTATTTTTATTTATTTTTACTAATGAATAACTATTCAACCCCTTTGTTATTGCAAGACTAAATAAGTTCAGGAGTAAAAATGTCCTTAACAAGTCACATAATAAGTTGCATGGACTCACTCTGTGCAATAATAGTGTTTAAGCTATTTTAGAATGACTACCTCATCTATTACATAAAGTTATCTGTCAGGTCCCTCAGTCAAACACTGGTTCAACCACAAGGACCAGGGAGGTTTTACAATGCCTCGCAAAGAAGGCACCTATTGGTAGATGGGTAAAAACAAAACTAAAATTGTAGTAATTGAATGTCCCTTTTTGAGCATGGTCAAGTTATTAATTACACTTCGGATGGCGTATCAATACACCTAGCCACTACAAAGATACAGGCGTCCTTCAGGCAACTCAGTTGCCGGAGAGGAAGGAAACCGCTCAGGGATTTCACCATGGTGATTTTTAAAACCGTTAGTTTAATGGCTGTGATAGGAGAAAACTGACCTAAACAACAGAGTGAAAAGAAGGAAGCCTGTACAGAGTAAAAAATATTCCATAACATGCATCCTGTTTACAACAATCCACTAAAGTAATACTGCAAAAAATGTGGCAAATCAATTCACTTTTTGTCCTGAATATGAAGTTTAATGTTTGGGGCAAACTGAATGGAGCGAAGTACAGGCATAATCCTAGAGGAAAACCTGGTTCAGTCTGCTTTCCACCAGACACTGGGAGATGAATTCACCTTTCAGCAGGACAATAACCTGAAACACAAGGCCAAATCTACACTGTATAAGAAGAGGTTGACTGTTCCTGAGTGGCAGTTTGGACTTAAATCTGCTTGACAATCTATGGTAATACTTGAAAGGTTTGCCTAGTAATGATAAACAACCAATTTGACAGAGCTTGAAGAATTGTGAAAATAATAATGTGCAAATATTACACAATCCAGGTGTGCAAAGCTCTTAGAGACTTACCCAGAAAGACTCACAGGTGTAATCAAAGGTGATTCTAACATCTATTGACTCAGGGTTGTGAATACTTATGCAAATTAGATGTATTTCATTTTATACATTTGCTATCATTTCTAAAAACATGTTTTCACTTTGTCATGATGGGATATTATGTGTAATTAAATGTGAAATAAGTCAAGGGGAATGAATACAGTCTGAAGACATTGTACCTACCTGTAACTAACCAACCAACCTGTACTAAACCCACCTGGGCTAATGGCTAACTCAGCCAACCTGTACTAAACCCACCTGGGCTAATGGATAACTCAGCCTACCTGTACTAAACCCACCTGGGCTAATGGCTAACTCAGCCAACCTGTACTAAACCCACCTGGGCTAATGGCTAACTCAGCCTACCTGTACTAAACCCACCTGGGCTAATGGCTAACTCAGCCCACCTGTACTAAACCCACCTGGGCTAATGGCTAACTCAGCCAACCTGTACTAAACCCACCTGGGCTAATGGCTAACTCAGCCAACCTGTACTAAACCCACCTGGGCTGATGGCTAACTCAGCCAGCCTGTACTAAACCCACCTGGGCTGATGGCTAACTCAGCCAACCTGTACTAAACCCACCTGGGCTGATGGCTAACTCAGCCAACCTGTACTAAACCTACCTGGGCTAATGGCTAACTCCGCCAAAAGGTTCCACGACTGTAGCTTACTCATTGCTGCATTATTTCACAAAGTCCTGATGTTCTGAGTTCAGACAATCAGGTTAATACAAGCAGGAGTATTTAGGTCCAATCAGGTAGCCTAGTGGTTAAAGCGTTGGACTCGTAACCGAAAGGTCGATGGATCGAATCCCCGAGCTGACAAGGTAAAAATCTGTCGTTCTGCCCTTGAACAAGACAGTTAACCCATTGGCCGTCATTGTAAATAAGAATTTGTTTTTAACTGGCTTGCCTAGTTAAACAAAGGTTAAATAAATAAAATTGAAATAAAATACAATCAGTAGTATTCTGGTGTGACATTGTAGCTGCTCTCTCTTCTGCTTTCTCCTGTTGCTATAGTAATGATTATAGTGACAGTTAAACCACCTGACACCACTAGAGAAGTGTAACAGACAAGCACAAGGCCCCATAGCCAGCTGACAGCTGTTCAGTAGTCAGTGCATTGTCATCCTGCAACTGTAAAATACCACTAAGAGAAAGGGTTATATATCATAGGATCAGTCCCTATTAGGGGAACCCCATAGGGTTCTGGTCAAAAGTAGTGCACTCCCTTTGGGAGGCAGACCTAGTCTCTTTACCCAGTTCACCAGACAAACTCTCCTACAGAATCCTGACTTGTTTAAATGTGGTGAGACATTGTTCCACTCAACGTGGAGTAGATTGTTTAATAGACCCGTTAGGAACCAAACTGCACAATAACCTGAGCTTGTCCAATAAGAGATGCTCGTTTTGCTACACTATGCACTAATGAAAACAGCCCTGTAAGCAGTATGCTGTTTAGTTTGGTCCTCCTTGCTCAGGGAATATGACAGTTGGTGACTGTCATAATACTGCCAGTTAAAGACCACTGACTAGTCGGCTGCTCCCACCAAAACAGATATTATTGGGACACTCATGGCCACATGACATGTACAGTTGAAGTCGGAGGTTTACATACACTTAGGTTGGAGTCATTAAAACTCGTTTTTCAACCACTCCACAAATTTCTTGTTAACAAATTATAGTTTTGGTAAGTCGGTTAGGACATCAACTTTGTGCATGACAAGTAATTTTTCCAACAATTGTTTACAGACAGATTATTTCACTTATAATTCACTGTACTACAATTCCAGTGGGTCAGAAGTCTACATACACTAAGTTGACTGTGCCTTTAAACAGCTTGGAAAATTCCAGAAAATTGTCATGGCTTTAGAAGCTTCTGATAGGCTAATTGACATCATTTGAGTCAATTGGAGGTGTACCTGTGGATGTATTTCAAAGCCTACCTTCAAACTCAGTGCCTCTTTGCTTGACATCATGGGAAAATCAAAAGAAATCAGCCAAGACCTCAGAAAAAAAATTGTAGTCCTCCAAGTCTGGTTCATCCTTGGGAGCAATTTCCAAACGCCTGAAGGTACCACATTCATCTGTACAAACAATAGTACGCAAGTATAAACACCATGGGACCACGCAGCCGTCATACCGCTCAGGAAGGAGACGCGTTCTGTCTCCTAGAGATGAACGTACTTTGGTGCGAAAAGTGCAAATCAATCCCAGAACAGCAAACGACCCTGTGAAGATGCTGGAGGTAAAACGAGTCCTATATCGACATAACCTGAAAGGCCGCTCAGCAAATAAGAAGCCACTGCTCCAAAAGAGCCATTAAAAAAACGCCAGACTACGGTTTGCAACTGCACATGGGGATAAAGATCATACTTTTTGGAGAAATGTCCTCTGGTCTGATGAAACAAAAATAGAGCTGTTTGGCCATAATGACCATCGTTATGTTTGGAGGAAAAAGGGGGGGGCTTGCAAGCCGAAGAACACCATCGAAACCGTGAAGCACGGGGGTGGCAGCATCATGTTGTGGGTGTGCTTTGCTGCAGGAGGGACTGGTGCACTTCACAAAATGGATGGCATCATGAGGAAGGAAAATTATGTGGATATATTGAAGCAACATCTCAAGACATCAGTCAGGAAGTTAAAGCTTGTTTGCAAATGGGTCTTCCAAATGGACAATGACCCCAAGCATACGTCCAAAGTTGTGGCAAAATGGCTTAAGGACAACAAAGTCAAGGTATTGGAGTGGTCATCACAAAGCCCTGACCTCAATCCTGTAGAAAATTTGTGGGCAGAACTGAAAAAGTGTGTGCGAGCAAGGAGGCCTACAAACCTGACTGTTACACCAGCTCTGTCGGGGGGAATGGGCCAAAATTCACCCAACTTATTGTGGGAAGCTTGTGGAAGGCTACCCAAAACGTTTGACCCGAGTTAAACAATTTAAAGGCAATGCTAAAAAAATATGAGTTGAGTATATGTAAACTTCTGACCCACTGGGAATGTGATGAAAGAAATTAAAGCTGAAATAAAATTAAAAAAAATTAAAATCATTCTTTCTACTAATTATTCTGACATTTCACATTCTTAAAATAAAGTGGTGATCCTAACTGACCTAAGACAAGGAATTGTTACTAGGATTAAATGTCAGGAATTGTGAAACTGAGTTTAAATGTATTTGGCTACGGTGTATGTAAACTTCCGACTTGAACTGTAGTGACTCTGTTTCCTTTGTTCCCAGTGAGTTTCCTGCTCCTGCTTCCTGGTCTGAACCAGCATGGCGTCATAAGCAAGTATGCTGGCATGGCCAAGAGAGAGATCAACAAACTGCTGAAACAGAAGGAAAAGAAGAACGAGTAGGAAGAAAGAGGAGGAGAAGAAGGGATCTGTGAGATGAGACGAACGAGAGAGAAGAAGAAAATGAGAGGAAGGAGAAACCCGTAGATCAAACATAAAAGAAAAGAAGCTTCAACTAAGTACTTCTGTACTTCCTCAGTCTGCTCAGATCAACTCTACACACGCCCTCTCCCCCCTTGACCTGTCACCTAACCAACCAATCACCTGGCGGGATATGTTTTTCAACAGGAAGTGTTTTTCCACCTATCCTCCCACGCATGCAGTCATTCGCCACGTCGGTCAAGGCTTAAGTTCACGAGTAGACCACACTGAAACATTACAACGCACACATATGAACCCCCCCCCCCCCCCCCCCACACACACACATGGAGGTGGCCCCCCGCTGTGTCTGTCTCTAGATCCTATATGAAGGTGTTTAAGATGCCAGTCACTTATTATTGCTTTTGAAGTCCGAGGAAAGACTACTGAACAGAAACCTCTAGCAATATTATTATCCAACACCCCACACATATAATACCATCACAATACAATATATAATCAAACTCAATCTCCCAGTGAGGATGGTTAGTTTAATGGACATACTGATGGTAGGTAGTGTCAGTAATTATATCTCCCAGTGAGGATGGTTAGTGTAATGGACATACTGATGGTAGGTCGTGTCAGTATTGTTTCAGGAGGCTGGGACACCGCTGCTGTTGTTGTTTCTGCCATCGTTCCTTTACCTTTCAGATTCCTGCTTCTGTCTGTCTTTTAAGATTGCACTGAAACCGTAGCAGAAACTGGAGTTTAGAGTAGAGAAGCAGACCTAGGTGACGTCCCACGTGGCACCCTATTCCCTATGTAGTGCAATGCACCTATAGGCCCTGGTCAAGAGTAGTGCACTGTCTAGGGAATAGGGTGCCATTTGTGACTCAAGCCTAGTCTGGTGACATTTGGAATATATAATTCTGGGTCTGGGTCTGAAATGGCACCCTATTCCCTATGTAGTGCACTACCCCTATAGGCCCTAGTCAAGAGTAGTGCACTATCTAGGGAATAGGGTAGTTATTTAAGATGCCGCCCTCGTGTGAGCTGACACTGGTTCAGAGGCACAGACCTAGGATCAGCGTAACCTGCCCCCTACCCTGACCTTACTGTCTAGTCCAGGTGATCTTTATCCTAGTAGTCCCACTGCTGTAACGCTGCTAGCTGGACCTGCTAGAGTCCTTTATCTGTCCCTCTATCCCTGTCTCACGACAGTCTAAACCCAGCTCACGTTCCCTATTAGTGGGTGAACAATCCAACGCTTGATGAAATCTACTAATAACGCTGTTAGCTGGACCTGCTAGAGTCCTTTATCTGTCCCTTTATCCCTCTCTCTCTGGTTGGGGGGCCTGTGATTGTAAATACGCCAATCCTCTTCCTATCTTTATCTCTCTGTCTTGTCTGTGTTATATTCTTTACCTACTATCTCGCTGTTCCTCCTCCATTTCATCTGCTGTTTTGAGTTCTCTACAAACAATGAATAAAGTCTGATTTAAATGGACATGGATGGCGGCTCGCTTATTGATCCTGCTTTGTAGTTTACCCCTCGGGGGGGTTGATGACGTTAGAGAGGGAGGGGTGTTGAAGTTAGGGGGGGGGTTGAAGGTTGTTGACGTTAGAGAGGGAGGGTGTTGACGTTAGGGAGGGAGAGGGAGGGGTGTTGATGTTGATACTGTACATAGCACTGACTGGGCCCCCCCCCCCCCCCCCCCCCCCCAGGACCAACCCTCCATGTTAAATGTCCTGTCAGAGGGAGACGTGGTTAGATAGATGTTCTGCTCCTGACACTGGACATACTTTTCACTCACAAGCACTCACACACACACCCTTTCAATCTCATATGCACACATTCTCTCTCACACACTGTTCCCAGTAATTATTTATTTTATTAAGTGAAAAGCCCCCTCCGGTACAGTGTTTTAACACTCAGCCCAGATCTGCCAGTTCAGTGCTTTAACACTCAGCCCAGATCTGCCAGTTCAGTGCTTTAACACTCAGCCCAGATCTGCCAGTTCAGTGCTTTAACACTCAGCCCAGATCTGCCAGTTCAGTGCTTTAACACTCAGCCCAGATCTGCCGGTACAGTGTTCTTCAGGGAGCAGGTGTATTAGTCTGTCTGAAGTAGTGTTCTGACTAGATGGAGTCTTAGTGGACTGGTTTTGGTAGTATTTCACTGTTGTTTGACCCAACTGAGTGCAGTTTAGTCCGAGTTGGTTTTGTGTGTGTGTGTGTGTGTACGTACAGTTGAATTGTGTGTGTTTAGTAGAGTCGGAGGGAACAGCAGTCCGTCTCCCAGCGTCGCGTTGCCCACAGGACTCTCTCTCCAGACTGTCTCCTGGCGTTACCTGGGCCTGCTGGACTCCTGGCCTCACCTGAAACACACACAACACATGTACACACACACAAAGAGCTGTGGTTCGTACAGGATACTGTGGGTTTACATGAGAAAATGTAAGAAAGGGGAAAAAAAGTGTGTGTATATTACCTGTCAGTATATCATGTTGATGCCACAGTGTGGGTCTACCAGTGGGGTCGTGTGGTGAGGGAGAGGGGCTAGGACTCCTGTGCTCACTGCGATAGGTCGTCCAGTAGGGGGTGGGCTCCTTCGGATTGGTCACCTCTCTCATGGCCACACCATCGCGATTACGAGACCAATTACTCTGACCCAGCCTATGAAGAACATTGAACTGGAGGGAGAGGGGCCAGAGAGAGGGGTGAGTAGAAGGATAGAGGGGCCAGAGAGAGGGGGGGAGTAGAAGGATAGAGGAGGAGGGGCCATAGAGGGGGGGAGTAGAAGGATAGAGGGGCCAGAGAGAGGGGGGAGTAGAAGGATAGAGGGGCCAGAGAGAGGGGGGAGTAGAAGGATAGAGGGGCCAGAGAGAGGGGGGGTGTAGAAGGATAGAGGGGCCAGAGAGAGGGGGGAGTAGAAGGATAGAGGGGCCAGAGAGAGGGGGGAGTAGAAGGATAGAGGGGCCAGAGAGAGAGAGGGGGTAGAAGGATAGAGGGGCCAGAGAGGGGGAGGGGAGTAGAAGGATAGAGGAGGAGGGGCCAGAGAGAGGGGGGAGTAGAAGGATAGAGGGGCCAGAGAGAGGGGGGGTGTAGAAGGATAGAGGGGCCAGAGAGAGGGGGGAGTAGAAGGATAGAGGGGCCAGTAGAAGGATAGAGGGGCCAGAGAGAGAGAGAGAGAGAGAGGGTAGAAGGATAGACTGGCCAGAGAGAGGGGGGGGAGTAGAAGGATAGAGGAGGAGGGGCCAGAGAGAGGGGGGGAGTAGAAGGATAGAGGAGGAGGGGCCAGAGAGAGGGGGGGGGGGAGTAGAAGGATAGACGAGGAGGGGCCAGAGAGAGAGAGAAAATAAGAATAGGGGTTTGGGGGGACAGCGAGGGAGAACAGGGGGCGAAATAGAAAGATACAGGGGATATGAGTGGTTTCCTTCCTCTGAGGCTACAGCACCCTCTACTGGTGACATTGAGTACTGAAGACAGCTGCCTCTATGACCATGTACTGTAGAAGACAGCTGCCTCTGACAATTATAGTGACTACATGAACTTATGTGTTGCACTGAGACAACACAGAATGAAATAAAGCTGAACTGACGCTCCTTCATTCATCCATTCAGAATGACAGTTGGTCGTACCGGGATGATGTCTTTGTGGTTATGGATGTCTCTGCTGTGTGTCTGTGATTGGCTGGTGGATGTGTGACTCAGGTCCAGCTGACTGGTGTGCTGGGAGGAGTAGGCGGGATCTCGGGGAAAGAAGACCAGCGGTTGGCCGTCGGCCTCCCGCCCACAGTAACTCTGGAGAGAACCAGGAAGAGGATCTCAGGACACGTCATACCAAACGTGTGTGTGTGGTAGTGGTACAGGTACAGTTCTATAATACCATCTAGTGGTACAGTCCTGAGTGTGTGGTTGTGGTACAGTTCTATAATACCATCTAGTGGTACAGTCCTGAGTGTGTGTGTGGTTGTGGTACAGTTCTATAATACCATCTAGTGGTACAGTCCTGACCTCAGTGTGGGTGGTCGTGTAGCTGGTCCCAGATCCCTGTGGGTCCCCTAGTGACAGGGTGCTCTGGTGCATCAGACGCCTCGGGCCTGAAGACTGGGGCTTGCCTGGACCCCGCTGCCCAGCCGGGGCCTCTGGGATGTGCGTCATCCGGCTTCCCATGGGCACACTATCCACCTTACTACCCTGGCCGAAGCCTACTGTCACCACGGCTGTGTGCCGGGTCTCAGACATACTGCTGGCAAGTTCCCTGGAAAACAACACATCATTTTATCTATCAAGGCTGAGTCCCAAATCGTACCCTATTCCCTATATAGTGCAATACTTTTGACCAGGGCCAAATGATAACCTATTCCCTTTATAGTGCACTACTTTTGACCAGGGCCAAATGATAACCTATTCCCTTTATAGTGCACTACTTTTGACCAGGGCCCAGGCTACCTGGTTGTCAGTACAGTAACAGCCCAACATTTTCATGCAACAAATCGCAACGCAATAAAGAATGTAATTATTATTTTTATTTTCTATTTGTAGCCTACACACAGTAGGCTACAAATAGAAAAATAAAATACTTCATTTTATTATAAGATACACTGTTATAAGGAAATGGTTTCTTAAACCAAATGTCATGTGCAAAATGTAATGGCATAGCTTCATACAGTAACTAATAAAGACCTTGTTCTCGGTAATGTGTTGTACTTACCCAAACTCCAGCCAAGAAGCACAATATCGGAAGTTCTAAATCATTGTTGAACTTCTGTTGTTATGGATACAAGTAAACAATTCTAGCAACAACATAGATATAGAATTACAAGACAGGAGAGACCACTTTTAGCATTACGACATTTTAGTGCCTGAGTGGCCCTGGATTTTTTTGTTTGTATTATTATTATTTTTAGCTTGGAGTCAGTCATATTGAGACGCAGGTGACTCATCTAGAATCGTTGCATACCCACAAAATATTTCCCAAAACATTAGTGCGCCAGTTTTCACACAAAAGGCATTTATAAAAAATAAACTTGACGTGCTCATCCTCCCGCGAACATTAGACCACGCGTGTGCAGTTTCCAGTGGTTGAAGTGGGTCTATTGCTTTCCAAGAAGGCAAAAGTAGCCTATTAGTAGTAACCTTGCGTAAATGGAGAATATATGATGAAACTCTTATTCATAACAAAAAACAGGTAGCTAAATATAATAACAAGATGCAATAATTTGCCCTCGCTACAGATGGCTATATCGGTCCGTTAATACAGGACTAGTAAAGGTCCAGTGTGCTACTTTTGTGAGAAATATTTTTTATATAGGATATATATATACTGTATATATATATATATATATTTTTTTTTTTAATTACGATTTATCGGGGTGCTTCAGCAACCCTGCTTCCTGCGTTATGCGTCAGAATACTTAAGCCTTAAGTAGACTACATGTAATTTATAAACATAAAACATACAGTGCATTCTGAATGTATTAAGACCGCTTGACATTTTCAACATTTTGTTACAATACAGCCTTATTCCAAAATGGGTTAAATAAAAAATAAAAACACATCGATAACCACACAATACCCCATAATGACATCACAATACCCCATAATGACATCACAATACCCCATAATGACAAAGTGAAAACAAAAAAGAAATACCTTATTTACATAAGTATTCAGCCCTTTTGCTATTTGACTCGAAATTGAGCTCAGGTGCATCCTGTTTCCATTGATCATCCTTGAGATGTTTCTACAATTTGATTGGAGTCCACCTGTGGTACATTCAGTGTATTGGACATGATTTGGAAAAGCACACAGCTGTCTATATAAGGTCCCACAGTTGTCAGAGCAAAAACCAAGCCGTGAGGTCGAAGGAATTGCCCATAGAGATCCGAGACAGGATTGTGTCGAGGCACAGATCTAGGGAAGGGTACCAAAACATTTCTGCAGCATTAAAGGTCCCCAAGAACACAATGGCCTCCATCATTCTTAAATGGAAGAAGTTTTCAACCACCAAGACTCTTCCTAGAGCTGGCTGCCCGGCCAAACAGAGCAATCGGGGGAGAAGGGCCTTGGTCAGGGAGGTGACCAAGGCCTGACAGAGCTCCAGAGTTCCTCTGTGGAGAACCATCTCTGCAGCACTCCACTAATCAGGCCTTTATGGTAGAGTGGCCAGACAGAAGCCACTCCTCAGTAAAAGGCACATGACAGCCCACTTGGAGTTTGCCAAAAGGCACCTAAATACTCTCAGACCATGAGAAACAAGATTCTCTGATCTGAAGAAACCAAGATTGAACTCTTTGGCCTGAATGCCAAGCATCACGTCTGGAGGAAACTTGGCACCATCCCTACGGTGAAGCATGGTGGTGGCAGATTCATTCTGTGGGGATGTTTTTCAGCAGCAGGGACTGGGAGACTAGTCAGGATCGAGGGAAAGATGAACGGAGCAAAGTACAGAGAGATCCTTGATGAAACCTGCTCCAGAGCGCTCATGACCTCAGACTGGGGCAAAGGTTCACCTTCCAACAGGACAACGACCCTAAGCACACAGCCAAGTCAACGCAGGAGTGGCTTCGGGATAAGTCTCTGAATGTCCTTGAGTGGCCCAGCCTGAGCCCCGACTTGAACCCAATCAAACATCTCTGGAGAGACCTGAAAATAGCTGTGTAGCGACGCTCCCCATCCAACCTGACAGCGCTTGAGAGGATCTATCTGCCGAGAAGAATGGGAGAAACTCCCCAAATACAGGTGTGCCAAGCTTGTAGTGTCATACCCAAGAAGACTCGAGGCTGTAATCCGCACCAAAGGTGCTTCAACAAAGTACTGAGTTAAGGGTCTGAACACTTATGGAAATGTGATATTTCCGGGGGGGGGGGGGGGGGGGGGGTTCATAAACTTGCAAAAAATTCTAAAAACCTGTTTTTGATTTGTCATTATGGGGTATTCTGTGTAGATTGATGGAGCGGGGGGGGGGGGGGCAATGTAATACATTTTAGAGTAAGGCTGTAACATAACAAAAATGTGGAAAAAGTCAAGGGGTCTGAATACTTTCCGTATGCACTGGGTATCATAACCGCTGCATTATACATTTCTCACCTTTTCTGGCCATGATGAGTTCATATTCCCAAAGAAGCTATGCAACAAATAACCTGATAGCACATCTCTCATTTAATTAGGTCTATTAGATAGGCTATTATAATGTCTAGTTTCTGCTCTAGTCTATGCATCCAACAGGCAGCACAGTTTATTACCTAGGGTACTGGGGGGGTAACTAGCCCTCCCCTAAGATCAATGTCTAATTGCTGACACAAGAAAGCAATGTTTGGAAAATAAATGGTATGTGGATGAAGGTTATGCGTAGGCCAATAAACTATAAAGGGAAATAAATATCTACTGTTTACACTTTTTTTGTTATTTCATGAAACTTTGTTTTTAGAAAAGGGGCAACAGTTACCCCGGTAGAAGGTTATCAATCAAATGTATTTATAAAGCCCTTCTTCAGCTGATATCTCAAAGTGCTGTACAGAAACCTAGCCTAAAACCCCAAACAGCAAACAATGCAGGTGTAGAAGCATGATGGCTAGGATAAACTCCCTAGAAAGGCCAGAACCTAGGAAGAAACCTAGAGAGGAACCAGGCTATGAGGGGTGGCCAGTCCTCTTCTGGCTGTGCCGGGTGGAGATTATAACAGAACATGGCCAAGATGTTCAAATGTTCATAGATGACCAGCAGGGTCAAATAATAATAATCACATGGCATAGGATTTCACACAAGTGTGTTAAAATCTATTTAATTTGTTTTATTTAGAAATTCTTTAGTAAATAATACTTTAAAGCTAAGTCTAGTCGTCTAATTTTTATTATTCAATAGGTCCTCATGAGAGCCAGTTTCATAGCGCTTGATGGTTTTTGCGACTGCACTTGAATAAACTTTCAAAGTTCTTGAAATTTTCCATATTGACTCACCATGTCTTAAAGTAATGATGGGCTGTCGTTTCTCTTTGCTTATTTGAGCTGTTCTTGCCATAATATGGACTTGGTCTTTTACCAAATTGGGCTATCTTCTGTATACCACCCCTACCTTGTCACAACACAACAGACTGGCTCAAACACATTAAGGAAAGAAATTTCAGAAATTAACTTTTAACAAGGCACAACTGTTAATTTAAATGCATTCCAGGTGACTACCTCATGAAGCTGGTTGAGAGAATGTCAAGAGTGTGCAAAGCTGTCATCAAGGCAAAGGTTGGCTACTTTGAAGAATATATTTGGATTGGTTTAACACTTTTTTGGTTACTACATGATACCATATGTGTTATTTCATAGTGCTGATGTCTTCACTATTTTTCTACAATGTAGAAAAATTTACAAATAAAGAAAAACCCTTGAATGAGTAGGTGTGTCCAAACTTTTGACTGGTACTGTATATATAATTATTTTATTTTTTGTTAAAGCATCAGTTTTTACGCCAACCGATAGGTGGCGGCAATATACCTTTTTGGATGTAGTCTGTAAACCTTAAAGAAGAAGAAGAAAGCCATGGACGATAGTCTCAAGTTAAATGTTGAAACCACAGTTGTTGACTGTGTTTATAGCCAAGCGATTAATATCGGCAGCCGTTAACATATTTGGGATAGAGGAAAGGTGGATAGCCCAGTACCAGGAGCCACTAGCAGCAGTGACTGTTGAGATAATGGCGGCGGTGGAAACGACTATTGAACAAGAGCTCTCTCGTTCAAAGGAGGAGATTGAACGTCTACGGAGGCTTCTTCTGGAGTTGGGAGCAGGTTCGTAGATAGGTCTTGAAAGAGAGCGAGAGGGGGTGGTTTACACGGGTAACAAATAACCACCAGAGAGGGGCAAGTTTAGCCCATATGTAACGGATGTGAAATGGCTAGCTAGTTAGCGGGTACGCGCTACTAGCGTTTCAATCAGTTACGTCACTTGCTCTGAAACCTACAAGTAGTGTTGCCCCTTGCTCTGCAAGGGCCGCAGCTTTTGTGGAGCGATGGGTAACGATGCTTCGTGGGTGACCGTTGTTGATGTGTGCAGAGGGTCCCTGGTTCGCGCCCGAGGTCGGGGCGAGGGGACGTACTAAAGTTATACTGTTACACATAGCATGGCTAGAATTAGCTGTTTTTAAGCAACGCTAGGTGTATTTCAGGGGAGAACAAATGCCCCCTCCCAGGGAAGCCACCGCACGAACATCAAGGCCGCCCGCGGTACTGCCGGCATTGCCAATCTTCGTGTAAATAAACACATTTCGAAAACAATTATTCTACCAATAAATGCTTCCATTACTCCAGATGTACAAATGTTAAGGATAATTTAGTAGCTAGTGGCAGCCTGCAGTACCCCGGTTGAGCTTCAGCTTGACCAACTCAATGAGAGGGCGCACCACTGAGCTAGCCTGCAACGTCACTTTCTGGAGTAGCTAAAACAGCGCATGTTATTGCGGCGTTTAAAACAACTGGGAACTCGGAGAAATACGAGTTCAAATCATGACGCCAGTGATCGGAAAGTCTTAGCTCTAGAAATGGATGGCCGTTAAAATCGATTTTTTTCCAATCTGAGCTCGTTTTTTCCCCGAGTTCCCAGTTGTTTTGAACGCACTGAGTCGGATATTTCCGAGTTCCCAGTTTTAACGTGGCATTAGTCTACAGACATTTCCCACATGAGAAGCCATCATAACCGGCTTCAAATGCGCTATTGAGTCTTCACATAGGAATGAATGGTGTCACGTGATCGATGGCTTTGTCTATTCAAATTGCCATTGGCGTATTTACGCTCGTGTTGCTTTCAATTGCCTTGCAAAAAACCTGAACAGTCCGCAGGAAGCCAGATGTTAATTTAAATACAATTACATTTCCTATGGCGGTGGGCTTGGACTGTTGGTCATTATAACGGGGAATTAGAAATAAAATATCTAAAGGAATGTATTATTAAGCAGACTTACCTTAGCAGCTAAGCTAGAATAGATAAACACCTGCAGCTCTGCTGTTGGAAATGGCTTGTTATGAGTAGTCAAACGGAGGCACTGGGGCAAAATGTGTCTCGGAAAACGTCAAATATATTTTCCAAATATCCTAAATCTTTAGTGACCACAGAGAGTCAGGACACCTGTTTAACAGTCCATCTGAAAGACAGCACCCTACACAGGGAAATGTCCCCAATCACTGCCTTGGGATTTATTTTTAGCCTAGAGGAAGCAGTGCCTCCTACTGTCCCTCCAGCACCACTTCCAGCTGGTCTCCCATCCAGGGACCGACCAGGACTGACCCTGCTTAGCTTGAGTGGTAAACCAGCAGTGGGATGCAGGGTGGTATGTTACTGGCCAACCGCATATAAGAGTAATGTGATGTAGCCTAATGTAAGTAGATATCTAGCTAAGCCCTCTGTGATGTGATGTAGCCTAATGTAAGTAGCTGTCTAGCTAAGGCCTCTGGGATGTGATGTAGCCTACTGTAAGTAGTTGTCTAGCTAAGGCCTCTGGGATGTGATGTAGCCTAATGTAAGTAGCTGTCCAGCTAAGGCCTCTGGGATGTGATGTAGCCTACTGTAAGTAGCTAAGCCCTCTGGGATGTGATGTAGCCTAATGTAAGTAGCTAAGCCCTCTGGGATGTGATGTAGCCTAATGTAAGTAGCTAAGCCCTCTGGGATGTGATGTAGCCTAATGTAAGTAGCTAAGCCCTCTGGGATGTGATGTAGCCTACTGTAAGTAGCTAAGCCCTCTGGGATGTGATGTAGCTAAAGCCTCTCATCCCTTGTCATTTCTCATTGTGGCCAAAGCAAAGAGCAGCCAACCTCCTAGCAAGATTCACCACTATCTGCTGTATGCTATCCCTTTAGCCTCAGCAGAACATAGACACATGAGTGTATTTGGATATATAAGAAATGTCTTTGTTTTTGTCTAACTGGCTAATTATTCCGTCTCCTTCTCTCCAGACCCCCAGCAGCTAACTGTCCCCGAAGAGGAGGTTCCCCCTGAGCAGCAGCACTGTGAGCAGGAGTGGAGCCCCAGTCTGGGGCAGCAGGACCTAGAGCCCACACAGATTAAAGAGGAACGGGAGGAAGTCAGGACGAGTCAGGAGGAAGAGCAGCTTCACAGACTTGAGTCTGATTCCACAGATGTTGTAGAGTTCATATTTACTGCTCCTCCCTGTGTGGAAAAGTACTCTGATCAGGACAGAGACTCTCTACCCACCAACACAACTGAACAGATACAAACAGAACCTAATGGAGAGGACCACAGAGTATCAGAACCAACCAGTGACTCTCTGCTCCTCTCTGCAGTAAATCCAGACTGTTCTGCAGCTCACAGTGAAATCATTGTAAGTGTGGATGAGGATGAGAGTGAGGAACCTGTGTTAAAGACCCTCAAATCAAGGAGGACACAGGCAGAGAAACGACAAAGCTCTCAAGTCTGCACTGAGGCCAAGACAACCAGTGAGCTGAAAGAACCATTGAAGTCTCACACGAATAAGAAACCATTCAAATGTCCTGTGTGCAGTAAACGCTATAAGACACTCGGATGTGATGTAGCCTACTGTAAGTAGCTAAGCCCTCTGGGATGTTTCTGGTGTCCTTTGTTTCTGCTGCATGATATCCCTTTAGCCTCAGCAGAGCATAGACACATGAGTGTATTTGGATATATATGAAATGTCTTTGTTTTTGTCTAACTGGCTAATTATTCCGTCTCCTTCTCTCCAGACCCCCAGCAGCTAACTGTCCCTGAAGAGGAGGTTCCCCCTGAGCAGCAGCACTGTGAGCAGGAGTGGAGCCCCAGTCTGGGGCAGCAGGACCTAGAGCCCACACAGATTAAAGAGGAACGGGAGGAAGTCAGTATAAAAGACACCTGTTATCAGTGTAAAATACACCTGTCCACAACCTCAAACAGTCACACTCTAAACTCCACTATGGCCAAGACCAAAGAGCTGTCAAAGGACACCAGAAACAAAATTGTAGACCTGCACCAGGCTGGGAAGACTGAATCTGCAATAGGTAAGCAGCTTGGTTTGAAGAAATCAACTGTGGGAGCAATTATTAGGAAATGGAAGACATACAAGACCACTGATAATCTCCCTCGATCTGGGGCTCCACGCAAGATCTCACCCCGTGGGGTCAAAATGATCACAAGAACGGTGAGCAAAAATCCCAGAACCACACGGGGGGACCTAGTGAATGACCTGCAGAGAGCTGGGACCAAAGTAGCAAAGCCTACCATCAGTAACACACTACGCCGCATGGGACTCAAATCCTGCAGTGCCAGACGTGTCCCCCTGCTTAAGCCAGTACATGTCCAGGCCCGTCTGAAGTCTGCTAGAGAGCATTTGGATGATCCAGAAGAAGATTGGGAGAATGTCATATGGTCAGATGAAACCAAAATATAACTTTTTGGTAAAAACTCAACTCGTCGTGTTTGGAGGACAAAGAATGCTGAGTTGCATCCAAAGAACACCATACCTACTGTGAAGCATGGGGGTGGAAACATCATGCTTTGGGGCTGTTTTTCTGCAAAGGGACCAGGACGACTGATCCATGTAAAGGAAAGAATGAATGGGGCCATGTATCGTGAGATTTTGAGTGAAAACCTCCTTCCATCAGCAAGGGCATTGAAGATGAAATGTGGCTGGGTCTTTCAGCATGACAATGATCCCAAACACACCGCCCGGGCAACGAAGGAGTGGCTTCGTAAGAAGCATTTCAAGGTCCTGGAGTGGCCTAGCCAGTCTCCAGATCTCAACCCCATAGAAAATCTTTGGAGGGAGTTGAAAGTCTGTGTTGCCCAGCAACAGCCCCAAAACATCACTGCTCTAGAGATCTGCATGGAGGAGTGGGCCAAAATACCAGCAACAGTGTGTGAAAACCTTGTGAAGACTTACAGAAAACGTTTGACCTCTGTCATTGCCAACAAAGGGTATATAACAAAGTATTGAGATAAGTATTTGGTCAATAACAAAAGTTTATTTTCCACCATAATTTGCAAATAAATTCATTAAAAATCCTACAATGTGATTTTCTGGATTTTTTCTTTCTCATTTTGTCTGTCATAGTTGAAGTGTACCTATGATGAAAATTACAGGCCTCATCTTTTTAAGTGGGAGAACTTGCACAATTGGTGGCTGACTAAATACTTTTTTGCCCCACTGTACACATAATACCCCATAATGACATCACAATACCCCATAATGACATCACAATACCTCATAATGACAAAGTGAAAACAAAAAAGAAATACCTTATTTACATAAGTATTCAGCCCCTTTGCTATTTGACTCGAAATTGAGCTCAGGTGCATCCTGTTTCCATTGATCATCCTTGAGATGTTTCTACAATTTGATTGGAGTCCACCTGTGGTAAATTCAATTGATTGGATATGATTTGGAAAGGCACACACCTGTTTATATAAGGTCCCACAGTTGTCAGAGCAAAAATCAAGCCATGAGGTCAAAGGAATTGCTCGTAGAGATCCGAGAAAGGATTGTGTCGAGGCACAGATCTGGGGAAGGGCACTTAAACATTTCTGCAGCATTAAAGATCCCCAAGAACACAATGGCCTCCATCATTCTTAAATGGAAGAAGTTTGCAACCACCAAGACTCTTCCTAGGGCTGTCCGCCCGGCCAAACTGAGCAATCAGGGGAGAAGTGCCTTGGTCAGGGACGTGACCAAGAACCCGATGGTCACTCTGACAGAGCTCCAGAGTTCCTCTGTGGAGAACCATCTCTGCAGCACTCCACAAATCAGGCCTTTATGGTAGAGTGGCCAGACAGAAGCCACTCCTCAGTAAAAGGCACATGACAGCCCACTTGGAGTTTGCCAAAAGGCAGCTAAAGACTCTCAAGATTCTCTGATCTGAAGAAACCAAGATTGAACTCTTTGGCCTGAATGCCAAGCGTCACGTCTGGAGGAAACCTGGCAACATCCCTACGGTGAAGCATGGCGGTGGCAGCATCATGCTGTGGGGAGGTTTTTCAGCAGCAGGGACTGGGAGACTAGTCAGGATCGAGGGAAAGATGAACGGAGCAAAGTACAGAGAGATCCTTGATGAAAACTTGCTCCAGAGTGCTCAGGACCTCAGACTGGGGGCGAAGGTTCACCTTCCAACAGGACAACAACCCTAAGCACACAGCCAAGTCAACACAGGAGTGGCTTCGGGATAAGTTTCTGAATGTCCTTGAGTGGCCCAGCCAGAGCCCCGACTTGAACCCGATTGAACATCTCTGGAGAGACCTGAAAATAGCTGTGTAGCGACGCTCCCCATCCAACCTGACAGAGCTTAAGAGGATCTATCTACCGAGAAGAAGGGGAGAAACTCCCCAAATACAGGTGTGCCAAGCTTGTAGTGTCATACCCAAGAAGACTCGAGGCTTTGCTTCAACAAAGTACTGAGTTAAGGGTCTGAACACTCATGGAAATGTGATATTTCCCGGGGGGGGGGGGTTTATAAACTTGCAAAAAATTCTAAAAACCTGTTTTTGATTTATCATTATGGGGTATTGTGTGTAGATTGATGGAGGGGGGGGGGGGCAATGTAATACATTTTAGAATAAGGCTGTAACGTAACAAAATGTGGAAAAAGTCAAGGGGTCTGAATAGTTTCCGTATGCACTGGATAGCATAACCGCTGCATTGTACATTTCTCACCTTTTCTGGCCATGATGAGTTCATATTCCCAAAGAAGCTATGCAACAAATAACCATGCGCATCTCTCATTTAATTGGGTCTATTAGATAGGCTATTATAATGTCTAGTTTCTGCTCTAGTCTATGCATCCAACAGGCAGCGCAGTTTATTACCTAGGGTACTGGGGGGGTAACTAGCCCTCCCCTAAGATCAATGTCTAATTGCTGACACAAGAAAGCAATGTTTGGAAAATAAATGGTATGTGGATGAAGGTTATGCGTAGGCCAATAAACTATAAAGGGAAATAAATATCTACAGTTTACACTTTTTTTGTTATTTCATGAAACTTTGTTTTTAGGAAAGGGGGTAACAGTTACCCTGGTAGAAGGTTATCAATCAAATGTATTTATAAAGCCCTTCTTACATCAGCTGATGTCACAAAGTGCTGTACAGAAATCCAGCCTAAAACCCCAAACAGCAAGCAATGCAGGTGTAGAAGCATGGTGGCTAGGATAAACTCCCTAGAAAGGCCAAAACCTAGAGACGAACCAAGCTGTGAGGGGTGGACAGTTTTCTTCTGCCAGTGCTGGGTGGAGATTATAACAGAACATGGCCAAGATGTTCAAATGTTCATAGATGACCAGCAGGGTCAAATAATAATAATCACATGGCATAGGATTTCACACAAGTGTGTTAAAATCTATTTAATTCGTTTTATTTAGAAATTCTTTAGTAAGTAATACTTAAAAGCTAAGTCTAGTTGTCTTATTTTTATTATTTAATAGGTCCCCATGAGAGCCAGTTTCATCATAGTGCTTGATGGTTTTTGCGACTGCACTTGAAGAAACTTTCAAGTTCTTGAAATTTTCCATATGACTCACCATGTCTTAAAGTAATGATGGGCTGTCATTTCTCTTTGCTTATTTGAGCTGTTCTTGCCATAATATGGACTTGGTCTTTTACCAAATCGGGCTATCTTCTGTTTACCACCCCTACCTTGTCACAACACAACAGACTGGCTCAAACACGTTAAGAAGGAAAGAAATTCCAGAAATGAACTTTTAACAAGGCACAACTGTTAATTTAAATGCATTCCAGGTGACTACCTCATGAAGCTGGTTGAGAGAATGTCAAGAGTGTGCAAAGCTGTCATCAAGGCAACGGTTGGCTACTTTGAAGAATCTAAAATATATTTGGATTGGTTTAACACTTTTTGGTTACTACATGATACCATATGTGTTATTTCATAGTTCTGATGTCTTCACTATTTTTCTACAATGTAGAAACATTTACAAATAAAGAAAAACCCTTGAATGAGTAGGTGTGTCCAAACTTTTGACTGGTACTGTATATATAATTATTTAATTTTTTGTTAAAGCCTCAGTTTTTATGCCACCCGATAGGTGGCGGCAATATACCTTTTTGGATGTAGTCTGTAAACATTAAAGAAGAAGAAGAAAGCCATGGACGACAGTCTCAAGTTAAATGTTTCTTCAAAATGTCGAAACCACATTTGTTGACTGTGTTTATAGCCAAGCGATTAATATCGGCAGCCGTTAACATATTTGGGATAGAGGAAAGGTGGATAGCCCAGTACCAGGAGCCACTAGCAGCAGTGACTGTTGAGATAATGGCGGCGGTGGAAACGACTATTGAACAAGAGCTCTCTCGTTCAAAGGAGGAGATTGAACGTCTACGGAGGCTTCTTCTGGAGTTGGGAGCAGGTTCGTAGATAGGTCTTGAAAGAGAGCGAGGGGGGGGGGTTTACACGGGTAACAAATAACCACCAGCGAGGGGCAGCTAGTTTAGCCCATAGCATGGCTAGAATTAGCTGTTTTTAAGCAACGCTAGGTGTATTTCAGGGGAGAACGAATGCCCCCTCCCAGGGAAGCCACCGCACGAACATCAAGGCCGCCCGCGGTACTGCCGGCATTGCCAATCTTCGTGTAAATAAACACATTTCGAAAACAATTATTCTACCAATAAATGCTTCCATTACTCCAGATGTACACAAGTTAAGGATAATTTAGTAGCTAATGGCAGCCTGCAGTACCCCGGTTGAGCTTCAGCTTGACCAACTCAATGAGAGGGCGCACCACTGAGCTAGCCTGCAACGTCACTTTCTGGAGTAGCTAAAACAGCGCATGTTATTGCGGCGTTTAAAACAACTGGGAACTCGGAAAAATACGAGTTCAAATCATGATGCCAGTGATCGGAAAGTCTTAGCTCTAGAAATGGATGGCCGTTGAAATCGATTTTTCCCAATCTGAGCTGTTTTTTTCCCCGAGTTTCCAGTTGTTTTGAACGCACTGAAGTCGGATATTTCCGAGTTCCCAGTTTTAAACGAGGCATTAGTCTACAGACATTTCCCACATGAGAAGCCATCATAACCGGCTTCAAATGCGCTATTGAGTCTTCACATAGGAATGAATGGTGTCACGTGATCGATGGCTTTGTCTATTCAAATTGCCATTGGCGTATTTACGCTCGTGTTGCTTTCAATTGCCTTGCAAAAAACCTGAACAGTCCGCAGGAAGCCAGATGTTAATTTAAATACAATTACATTTCCTATGGCGGTGGGCTTGGACTGTTGGTCATTATAACGGGGAATTAGAAATAAAATATCTAAAGGAATGTATTATTAAGCAGACTTACCTTCGCAGCTAAGCTATAATAGATTCACACCTGCAGCTCTGCTGTTGGAAATAGCTTGTTATGAGTAGTCAAACGGAGGCACTGGGGCAAAATGTGTCTCGGAAAACGTCAAATATATTTTCCAAATATCCAAAATCTTTAGTGACCACAGAGAGTCAGGAAACCTGTTTAACGGTCCATCTGAAAGACAGCACCCTACACAGGGAAATGTCCCCAATCACTGCCTTGGGGCATTGGGATCTATTTTTAGACTAGAGGAAGCAGTGCCTCCTACTGTCCCTCCAGCACCACTTCCAGCTGGTCTCCCATCCAGGGACCGACCAGGACTGACCCTGCTTAGCTTGAGTGGTAAACCAGCAGTGGGATGCAGGGTGGTATATTACTGGCCAACCGCATACAAGAGTAATGTGATGTAGCCTAATGTAAGTAGCTGTCTAGCTAAGGCCTCTGGGATGTGATGTAGCCTACTGTAAGTAGCAAAGCCCTCTGTGATGTGATGTAGCCTAATGTAAGTAGATATCTAGCTAAGCCCTCTGTGATGTAGCCTAATGTAAGTAGCTGTCTAGCTAAGGCCTCTGGGATGTGATGTAGCCTACTGTAAGTAGCAAAGCCCCCTGGGATGTGATGTAGCCTACTGTAAGTAGCTAAGCCCTCTGGGATGTGATGTAGCCTAATGTAAGTAGCTATCTAACTAAGCCCTCTGGGATGTGATGTAGACTAATGTAAGTAGCTGTCTAGCTAAGGCCTCTGGGATGTGATGTAGCCTACTGTAAGTAGCAAAGCCCTCTGTGATGTGATGTAGCCTAATGTAAGTAGATATCTAGCTAAGCCCTCTGTGATGTAGCCTAATGTAAGTAGCTGTCTAGCTAAGGCCTCTGGGATGTGATGTAGCCTACTGTAAGTAGCAAAGCCCCCTGGGATGTGATGTAGCCTACTGTAAGTAGCTAAGCCCTCTGGGATGTGATGTAGCCTAATGTAAGTAGCTATCTAACTAAGCCCTCTGGGATGTGATGTAGCCTAATGTAAGTAGCTGTCTAGCTAAGCCCTCTGGGATGTGATGTAGCCTAATGTAAGTAGCTGTCTAGCTAAGCCCTCTGGGATGTGATGTAGCCTAATGTAAGTAGCTGTCTAGCTAAGCCCTCTGGGATGTGATGTAGCCTAATGTAAGTAGCTGTCTAGCTAAGCCCTCTGGGATGTGATGTAGCCTAATGTAAGTAGCTGTCTAGCTAAGATCTCTGGGATGTGATGTAGCCTACTGTAAGTAGCTAAGCCCTCTGGGATGTGATGTAGCCTGCTGTAAGTAGCTAAGGCCTCTGGGATGTGATGTAGCCTACTGTAAGTAGCTAAGCCCTCTGGGATGTGATGTAGCCTACTGTAAGTAGCTAAGGCCTCTCATCCCTTGTCATTTCTCATTGTGGCCAAAGCAAAGAGCAGCCAACCTCCTTGCTAGATTCACCACTATCTGCTGTATGATATTTCTTTAGCCTCAGCAGAGCATAATGAGTGTATTTGGGTAAATATGAAATGTTTTTGTCTAACTGGCTAATTATTCCGTCTCCTTCTCTCCAGACCCCCAGCAGCTAACTGTCCCTGAAGAGGAGGTTCCCCCTGAGCAGCAGCACTGTGAGCAGGAGTGGAGCCCTAGTCTGGGGCAGCAGGACCTAGAGCCCACACAGATTAAAGAGGAACGGGAGGAAGTTAGGATGAGTCAGGAGGAAGAGCAGCTCCACAGACTTGAGTCTGATTCCACAGATGTTGTAGAGTTCATATTTACTGCTCCTCCCTGTGTGGAAAAGTACTCTGATCAGGACAGAGACTCTCTACCCACCAACACAACTGAACAGATACAAACAGAACCTAATGGAGAGGACCACAGAGTATCAGAACCAACCAGTGACTCTCTGCTCCTCTCTGCAGTAAATCCAGACTGTTCTGCAGCTCACAGTGAAATCATTGTAAGTGTGGATGAGGATGAGAGTGAGGAACCTGTGTTAAAGACCCTCAAATCAAGGAGGACACAGGCAGAGAAACGACAAAGCTCTCAAGTCTGCACTGAGGCCAAGACAACCAGTGAGCTGAAAGAACCATTGAAGTCTCACACGAATAAGAAACCATTCAAATGTCCTATGTGCAGTAAACACTATAAGACACTAGGCGGTTTAAAAACACATCAGAGAATTCACTCAACTGAAAATAATCATCACTGCAAGAAATGTGGCAAATCATTTAACTTGTTGCAGCAATGGAAGAAACATATGAAGACTCACACAGAGGAGGAATCACCTACATGTCATGTGTGCAGTAAAAGTTTTAAACTACCAAACCATCTGAAAACTCATATGAGATGCCACACCGTAGAGACATCCAGTCAGTGTCCAACATGTGAAAAACACTTTAAATCAACGAAAGACCTAGAGAGTCATCAGAGAATTCACAAGGGAGAGAAACCGTATCCGTGTCCGACATGTGAAAAATGCTTTCAATCAACGAAATATCTAAAGAGTCATCAGAGAATTCACACGGGAGAGAAATCGTATCAGTGTACAACATGTGAAAAATGCTTTCAATCAACGAAATATCTAAAGAGTCATCAGAGAATTCACACGGGAGAGAAATCGTATCAGTGTACAACATGTGAAAAATGCTTTCAATCAATGAAATATCTAAAGAGTCATCAGAGAATTCACACGGGAGAGAAATCGTATCAGTGTACAACATGTGAAAAATGCTTTCAATCAATGAAATATCTAAAGAGTCATCAGAGAATTCACACTGGAGAGAAACCGTATCCGTGTACAATGTGTGAAAAATGCTTTACATTAGCAAAAGATCTAAAGAAACATCAGAGAATTCACATTGAAGATCAACTATACCAGTGTCCAACATGTGCAAAATGCTTTAAGTCAAAGTACAATCTTAAACACCACAAGAAAATTCACACCGAAGAGAAATCGTATAGCTGCAATGATTGTGTCAAGTGTTACAGGACCAAGACGGGCTTAGAAGAGCATGTGAGGACTCACACAGGAGAGAAACCTTTTAAGTGTTCTGTGTGTGAAAAGTTCTTTACTTCAACGACCATTCTAAGACGCCACGAGAGAACTCACAGTGGAGAGAAACCACACGGATGCACACAATGCAACAAACGCTTCCCTGTCAAATCAGACCTGGTTAAACACATGAGGACTCACACAGGGGAGAAACCTTTTAGCTGTAAAGAATGTGACAAATGTTTCAGTCATAACATTAGCCTGAGACTACACATGAGAACTCACACAGGGGTGAAACCATACAGCTGCAAAGAATGTGGCAAATGTTTTTCTGTTAACAGTAACCTGAGAATGCACATGAAAATTCACACAGGAGAGAAATCGTTTTGTTGCCAAGAATGTGGTAAATGTTTCCGTCATAAAATTAGCCTGAGACTGCATATGATGACTCACAGTGGTGAAGAGAATCTTCATGGATGTACTCAATGCAACAAACGTTTTCCCATCAAATCTCTCCTGGTTAAACACATGATAACACACACAGGGGAGAAATCTAATAGCTGCAAAGAATGTAACAAATGTTTCCTTCATAACATTAGCCTGAGACTGCACATGAGAATGCACACAGGGGAGAAATCATATACCTGCAAAGCATGTGGCAAATGTTTCCAAAACAAGATGGTTCTGACGAGGCATATGAGAACTCACACAGGAGAGAATCCATACAAGTGTCCTCTTTGTGTCAGTTCCCTTATGTCATCAAAAGAACTAAAACATATTTACGTGGGAGACAAACCAGAGACCGACCAACCAGAGAATCCATCGTGCCTCTGCAGCGATTGTGGCAAATGCTTCCCGACGATGAAAACCCTGAGAGACCATATGAGGACCACACATGACGAGAGAAGGCATCCGTGCTCTGTTTGTGGAGATTTGTTTATGTCATTGGGTTCTCTTAAAGTTCACCAGAAAATTCACACTGGAGAGAAACCACAGCAATGTTCTGTTTGTGGAAAATATTTTGCATTGTAGTGATGGGAAGTTTGGCTCTTTTTACAGACTCTGATCTTTGACTCGTTTAAATAACTCATCTTTCGACTAATTTCTTTCGAGTCAGTAATGCCCAGAGCACGCAGGACCCCCTCCCGGTGAATGATGAAATGATTCTACAAGTCTCTCGTTCACTATAAGGGGCTTATTGGAGTTGTCATTTGTAAAAGTGGCTTTAAGCAATGTACATTTGTCATTGCCACACATACAAATTATATTATTTATTGATACCTTGTAAAAGGAGGTCTAGCTACGGCCTGACTAGGAAGGAGGTCTAGGTACGGCCTGACTAGGAAGGAGGTCTAGGTACGGCCTGACTAGGAAGGAGGTCTAGCTACGGCCTGACTAGGAGGGAGGTCTAGGTACGGCCTGACTAGGAAGGAGGTCTAGGTACGGCCTGACTAGGAAGGAGGTCTAGGTACGGCCTGACTAGGAAGGAGGTCTAGCTACGGCCTGACTAGGAAGGAGGTCTAGCTACGGCCTGACTAGGAAGGAGGTCTAGGTACGGCCTGACTAGGAAGGAGGTCTAGGTACGGCCTGACTAGGAAGGAGGTCTAGGTACGGCCTGACTAGGAAGGAGGTCTAGGTACGGCCTGACCAGGAAGGAGGTCTAGCTACGGCCTGACCAGGAAGGAGGTCTAGGTATGGCCTGACCAGGAAGGAGGTCTAGCTACGGCCTGACCAGGAAGGAGGTCTAGCTACGGCCTGACCAGGAAGGAGGTCTAGCTACGGCCTGACCAGGAAGGAGGTCTAGGTACGGCCTGACCAGGAAGGAGGTCTAGCTACGGCCTGACCAGGAAGGAGGTCTAGCTACGGCCTGACTAGGAAGGAGGTCTAGGTACGGCCTGACTAGGAAGGAGGTCTAGGTACGGCCTGACTAGGAAGGAGGTCTAGGTACGGCCTGACTAGGAAGGAGGTCTAGCTACGGCCTGACTAGGAAGGAGGTCTAGCTACGGCCTGACTAGGAAGGAGGTCTAGCTACGGCCTGACTAGGAAGGAGGTCTAGCTACGGCCTGACTAGGAAGGAGGTCTAGGTACGGCCTGACTAGGAAGGAGGTCTAGCTACGGCCTGACTAGGAAGGAGGTCTAGGTACGGCCTGACTAGGAAGGAGGTCTAGCTACGGCCTGACTAGGAAGGAGGTCTAGCTACGGCCTGACTAGGAAGAAGGTCTAGCTACGGCCTGACTAGGAAGGAGGTCTAGGTACGGCCTGACTAGGAAGGAGGTCTAGCTACGGCCTGACTAGGAAGGAAGTCTAGCTACGGCCTGACTAGGAAGGAGGTCTAGGTACGGCCTGACTAGGAAGGAGGTCTAGCTACGGCCTGACTAGGAAGGAGGTCTAGGTACGGCCTGATTAGGATAGGCCTGATTAGGAGGGAGGTCTAGGTACGGCCTGACTAGGAGGGAGGTCTAGGTACGGCCTGACTAGGAAGGAGGTCTAGGTACGGCCTGACTAGGAAGGAGGTCTAGGTACGGCCTGACTAGGAGGGAGGTCTAGGTACGGCCTGACTAGGAAGGAGGTCTAGGTACGGCCTGACTAGGAGGGAGGTCTAGGTACGGCCTGACTAGGAAGGAGGTCTAGGTACGGCCTGACTAGGAAGGCGGTCTAGGTACGGCCTCACTAGATTGACAAGGCATTCCGTCGAGTCGTTACAGAGGCTTGACTGCTGTGAGGGTAATATGCACAATATAATTCACGAACTGCAGCACCCCCAAACGATTTGTGTTCGAGTTTGTTGAGCAGTGTTGGTGTATGTTTTGGTTCTACAAGCTGTGTATCATCATAACATTCAATTATTAATGACTTAGGGGCGGCAGGTAGCCTAGTAGTTAGTGTTGGTCTAGTAACCGAAAGATTGCAAGATCGAATCCCCGAGCTGACAAGGTAAAAATCTGTCGTTCTACCCCTGAACAAGGCAGTTAACCCACTGTTCCCGGTAGGCCGTCATTGTAAATAAGAATTTGTTCTTAACTGACTTGCCTAGTTAAATAAAGGTAAAAATAAAATAAAAAATGGTATTAATTTTTGCACCATGCGTTCAGTTATCAGATCTAAACACGTCTTTTTGTTCACTGCGCTCTGCAGGCTTATCTTTATCCTGCCTGGGTATATGACAGACAGCTGTTGGTCAAAGCACGTCTCTGGAGCCGCTGAGCCGGAGGAGGAGGAGCGTGTGGCAATCCTATAGTAGGACTCAATGCGGCCAGCAGGTCAAACCAACAATTAAAATGAACGAGTCACTCAGAAAAACGAGTCCGTAAAAAGAGTCGTTCACAAAGAAAAAGAATCGTTCGCAACCTGACAACGCAATAGTGATGTGGAGTTTATCTAAAACTCCACCAGGGAGTTCACTCTGGAGAGAAACGTTGTCAGGTTATCTAAAACTCCACCAGGGAGTTCACTCTGGAGAGAAACGTTGTCAGGTTATCTAAAACTCCACCAGGGAGTTCACTCTGGAGAGAAACGTTGTCAGGTTATCTAAAACTCCACCAGGGAGTTCACTCTGGAGAGAAACGTTGTCAGGTTATCTAGAACTCCACCAGGGAGTTCACTCTGGAGAGAAACGTTGTCAGGTTAGCTAAAACTCCACCAGGGAGTTCACTCTGGAGAGAAACGTTGTCAGGTTATCTAGAACTCCACCAGGGAGTTCACTCTGGAGAGAAACCGTTCTGCTGCAACTGCTTTAGAAATTGACAGAACTTGTAGAATATGGTAGAACGTCAGTTGATTTCATAGAGAGCAGTCAGTCAGTGTCTTGGCACCAAGAGTCCCTGTTCATCTACGATAGAAGACAGTGTCCTGAGTGGTATTATCTCTCAACGCTGTTCATCTATGATAGAAGACAGTGTCCTGAGTGGTATTATCTCTCAACCCTGTTCATCTATGATAGAAGACAGTGTCCTGAGTGGTATTATCTCTCAACCCTGTTCATCTATGATAGAAGACAGTGTCCTGAGTGGTATTATCTCTCAACCCTGTTCATCTATGATAGAAGACAGTGTCCTGAGTGGTATTATCTCTCAACCCTGTTCATCTATGATAGAAGACAGTGTCCTGAGTGGTATTATCTCTCAACCCTGTTCATCTATGATAGAAGACAGTGTCCTGAGTGGTATTATCTCTCAACCCTGTTCATCTATGATAGAAGACAGTGTCCTGAGTGGTATTATCTCTCAACCCTGTTCATCTATGATAGAAGACAGTGTCCTGAGTGGTATTATCTCTCAACCCTGTTCATCTATGATAGAAGACAGTGTCCTGAGTGGTATTATCTCTCAACCCTGTTCATCTATGATAGAAGACAGTGTCCTGAGTGGTATTATCTCTCAACCCTGTTCATCTATGATAGAAGACAGTGTCCTGAGTGGTATTATCTCTCAACCCTGTTCATCTATGATAGAAGACAGTGTCCTGAGTGGTATTATCTCTCAACCCTGTTCATCTATGATAGAAGACAGTGTCCTGAGTGGTATTATCTCTCAACCCTGTTCATCTATGATAGATGACAGTGTCCTGAGTAGTATTATCTCTCAACCCTGTTCATCTATGATAAAAGACAGTGTCCTGAGTGGTATTATCTCTCAACCCTGTTCATCTATGATAGAAGACAGTGTCCTGAGTGGTATTATCTCTCAACCCTGTTCATCTACGATAGAAGACAGTGTCCTGAGTGGTATTATCTCTCAACCCTGTTCATCTATGATAGAAGACAGTGTCCTGAGTGGTATTATCTCAACCCTGTTCATCTATGATAGAAGACAGTGTCCTGAGTTGTATTATCTCTCAACCCTGTTCATCTATGATAGATGACAGTGTCCTGAGTGGTATTATCTCTCAACCCTGTTCATCTATGATAGATGACAGTGTCCTGAGTGGTATTATCTCTCAACTCTGTTCATCTATGATAGATGACAGTGTCCTGAGTGGTATTATCTCTCAACCCTGTTCATCTATGATAGAAGACAGTGTCCTGAGTGGTATTATCTCTCAACCCTGTTCATCTATGATAGAAGACAGTGTCCTGAGTGGTATTATCTCTCAACCCTGTTCATCTACGATAGAAGACAGTGTCCTGAGTGGTATTATCTCTCAACCCTGTTCATCTACGATAGAAGACAGTGTCCTGAGTGGTATTATCTCTCAACCCTGTTCATCTATGATAGAAGACAGTGTCCTGAGTGGTATTATCTCTCAACCCTGTTCATCTATGATAGAAGACAGTGTCCTGAGTGGTATTATCTCAACCCTGTTCATCTATGATAGAAGACAGTGTCCTGAGTTGTATTATCTCTCAACCCTGTTCATCTATGATAGATGACAGTGTCCTGAGTGGTATTATCTCTCAACCCTGTTCATCTATGATAGAAGACAGTGTCCTGAGTGGTATTATCTCAACCCTGTTCATCTATGATAAAAGACAGTGTCCTGAGTGGTATTATCTCTCAACCCTGTTCATCTATGATAGATGACAGTGTCCTGAGTGGTATTATCTCTCAACCCTGTTCATCTATGATAGATGACAGTGTCCTGAGTGGTATTATCTCTCAAAAGGACACTTTGTTTTATGAAGGTTCATTGTTCACTAACCATGTCTGATTTTAACATTGTTATTGAACGACTACTAATCTGTCTTTTCTGTTTGATCAAATCCATTAATAAACTGAAAGGCACATTGTCGACAAGCAGACTGCACTTGACTTTTAAAGGCCTTTTTTTTTGCGATGTTTATGGAGATCGCATTCAAGTTAAATGTTGCGGATGTCGGCTAAGGTGATTTACGATCTGCAGTTCAAACAACAACAAAGCGGAAACCCCGCCACTGTTTTGGTAAACAGCTGAGTGATGAGGCTGGAGAAATGTAACCACTCTGACATTAGACTTGTTCAAATTCATAAACGGAGCTTTTCAATGCTAGGACCATCCATGAGATCAACATGGTAGTTTTAACCGCGGCCAAGATTCAAGCCGATCAGGAATTTGGACAATGCAGCATTTTAAAGGTAATTTTCAAATTACAGACATATGTGGCGGGTAAAGTTAGTGCGGTCTCCGCGAACGAGGAAATATTGCCATTAAAAGGGGCGATCGGATTGAATCTAGTTCCACAATTTGATATACAGTGTTGGTTTGCTATTCCGCGGTTGAAATTGTTCGGTAATTTCCGATGGAGCTGAAAGCGTTTACCTTTGAATGCAGTTTCCACGAACACGGGAACATTGACTTTTAACATTGCCTTTACATTTCAAATCCGCTGTAGCGCGTCTCTTCAGCTCTACAGATTGAATCTAGCCCTTGGCTTGTTTACAAACGAGTAAAACAACCCTGTATTTTAGCTCCTTCTGGAGTTACACCGTTGAAATAATTAGTCAGTTGGAGTTCATGATGGATTTATACGTTATATTATTCAGGAATTAATGGGTCTACACTGTGTACAAAACACTGACAGACTGACCAGCTGAAACAGGGCGGACTGACCAGCTGAAACAGGGCGGACTGACCAGCTGAAACAGGGCGGACTGACCAGCTGAAACAGGGCGGACTGACCAGCTGAAACAGGGCGGACTGACCAGCTGAAACAGGGCGGACTGACCAGCTGAAACAGGGCGGACTGATCAGCTGAAACAGGGCGGACTGACCAGCTGAAACAGGGCGGACTGACCAGCTGAAACATGACGGACTGACCAGCTGAAACATGACGGACTGACCAGCTGAAACATGACGGACTGACCAGGTGAAACATGACGGACTGACCAGGTGAAACATGACGGACTGACCAGCTGAAACATGACGGACTGACCAGCTGAAACATGACGGACTGACCAGCTGAAACATGACGGACTGACCAGCTGAAACATGACGGACTGACCAGGTGAAACATGACGGACTGACCAGGTGAAACATGACGGACTGACCAGGTGAAACATGACGGACTGACCAGGTGAAACATGACGGACTGACCAGGTGAAACATGACGGACTGACCAGGTGAAACATGACGGACTGACCGGCTGAAACATGACAGACTGACCGGGTGAAACATGACAGACTGACCAGGTGAAAGCTATGATCCCTTAATGATGTAACCTGTTAAATCCACTTCAATCAGTCTAGATCATCAACTAGATTTAGCCGCGGGTCGATTTATTATTATTTGGTTTTGTTTTCTTGAGTGGCTAGTCGGGGGGCCGGAACATAATTACAAATCATTTGTAGACTGCAAATTCACCGCAAGAAGCCCAAACCGATATTGTGTTTGACTAAAACATAATCATTTCAAACCTTGTTTACATTTGTACACAATCACGTCTCTCTATTATGCATGGGAATACTTTAACATATTTATTAAATTAAAATCACTTGGAGCTGATTTCCTTGTGTTCTTTTACAGTATTTTATGTCCCAACAATGAAAATTACACACTTTTTTTTCTATAACTTAAAAAAAAAAAATGCTCAACTTTGGGGGCCAAATAAAACCACCCGTGGGCCAGTTGGGGAACCCTGGTGTAGACCACCCGCGGGCCAGTTGGGGAACCCTGGTGTAGACCACCCGCGGGCCAGTTGGGGAACCCTGATGTAGACCACCCGCGGGCCAGTTGGGGAACCCTGGTGTAGACCACCCGCGGGCCAGTTGGGGAACCCTGGTGTAGACCAAGAGGAGCAAACCGGTTGAAGAAGGAGGTTTAAGCCTTGAGACAATTTAGACATGGATTGTGTCTGTGTGCCATTCAGAGGGTCAATGGTCAAGACAACATATTTAAGTGCCTTTGAACGGGGTATGGTAGCAGGTGCCAGGCGCACCAGTTTGTGTCAAAAACTGCAACACGGCTGGATTTGTCAAGCTCCACAGTTTCCTGTGTTTACCAAGAATGGTCCACCACCCAAAGGACATCCAGCCAATTGGACACCACTGTGAGAAGTATTGGAGTCAACATGGGCCAGCATCCCTATTGAACGCTTTCAACACCTTGTAGAGTCCATGACCTGATGAATTGAGGCTGTTCTGAGGGCAAAAGAGGGTGCGACTCAATATTAGGTAGGTGTTCTCAGGAAGGTGTTCCTAATGTTTTGTTCGCTCAGTGTATATCAATAATAAAATATATAAAATGGATGTACCAATCGCAGATTGCCACTTTAAAATTCAAGTGAAATGTGCTTATGTTGTGAGTTTGAATACCTCCATCCCTCTAGCCAGTCGAATACCTCCATCCCTCTAGCCAGTCGAATACCTCCACCCCTCTAGCCAGTCGAATACCTCCATCCCTCTAGCCAGTCGAATACCTCCATCCCTCTAGCCAGTCGAATACCTCCACCCCTCTAGCCAGTCGAATACCTCCATCCCTCTAGCCAGTCGAATACCTCCATCCCTCTAGCCAGTCGAATACCTCCATCCCTCTAGCCAGTCGAATACCTCCATCCCTCTAGCCAGTCGAATACCTCCATCCCTCTAGCCAGTCGAATACCTCCATCCCTCTAGCCAGTCGAATACCTCCATCCCTCTAGCCAGTCGAATACCTCCATCCCTCTAGCCAGTCGCCCCACTAAAGGGTGTCCCCCCCCCACTAGGAGTCTAGTATAGGGTGTGTCCCCCCCCACTAGGAGTCTAGTAAAGGGTGCCCCCCACTAGGAGTCTAGTAAAGGGTGTGTCCCCCACTAGGAGTCTAGTAAAGGGTGTGGTCCCACTAGGAGTCTAGTAAAGGGTGTGTCCCTCACTAGGAGTCTAGTATAGGGTGTGTCCCCCACTAGGAGTCTAGTATAGGGTGTGTCCCCCACTAGGAGTCTAGTAAAGGGTGTGGTCCCCACTAGGAGTCTAGTAAAGGGTGTGTCCCTCACTAGGAGTCTAGTATAGGGTGTGTCCCCCACTAGGAGTCTAGTATAGGGTGTGTCCCCCACTAGGAGTCTAGTATAGGGTGTGTCCCCCACTAGGAGTCTAGTAAAGGGTGTGGTCCCCACTAGGAGTCTAGTAAAGGGTGTGTCCCCCACTAGGAGTCTAGTATAGGGTGTGTGTCCCCACTAGGAGTCTAGTAAAGGGTGTGTGTCCCCCACTAGGAGTCTAGTAAAGGGTGTGTGTCCCCACTAGGAGTCTAGTAAAGGGTGTGTGTCCCCACTAGGAGTCTAGTAAAGGGTGTGTCCCCCACTAGGAGTCTAGTAAACGGTGTGGTCCCACTAGGAGTCTAGTAAAGGGTGTGTCCCCCACTAGGAGTCTAGTAAAGGGTGTGGTCCCCACTAGGAGTCTAGTAAAGGGTGTGTCCCCCACTAGGAGTCTAGTAAAGGGTGTGTCCCCCACTAGGAGTCTAGTAAACGGTGTGGTCCCACTAGGAGTCTAGTAAAGGGTGTGTCCCCCACTAGGAGTCTAGTAAAGGGTGTGGTCCCCACTAGGAGTCTAGTAAAGGGTGTGTCCCCCACTAGGAGTCTAGTAAACGGTGTGGTCCCACTAGGAGTAGTGTACCATTAGCTTGCTTCTGAAAAGATGATAATGACAGACAGTGATGTGAGCCTTGTCTACCACAGACTACCACATCACAGAGTGTACACTAGTCAGTGTGTGTGTGTGTGTGCGCGCGCGCTCAGACCTCTTGTTCCCCTAGTGAATGAGTTAGTGAGGCAGTGTCCATCCCTCCTGTCGTCCGTCCCAGTAACATCTCCTGAAGTGTGCACTTGTTCACTTCCCTTCTCTGGTTTGAAAGGAAATGACTGTTATCAGAAACATAGTGGAAACTCCCACTAGCCCATTTGCCATTTAGATTTGTGGGAAGTAGTGAAGGAGTGTACACTTCAGGAGGAAGGAGTATTTCCGCATGTGTTCTCCCTAAGACCAGTGACCGGTTGTGGCTCGCCCTCTTTGAAGTAGAAATCCTTTCATCTGTCCTGTGATCAAAGTCTTAACTGACAGGTGTATCGGAGACACTGGTGAGAGCTCTTCAAAGGACCAACATGTCTGTCTACAAGGTGATATCACCCATTCTGTGTGTGTGTGTGTGTGTGTGTGTGTGTGTGTGTGTGTGTGTGTGTGTGTGTGTGTGTGTGTGTGTGTGTGTGTGTGTGTGTGTGTGTGTGTGTGTGTGTGTGTGTGTGTGTGTGTGTGTGTGTGTGTGAACATTGTCAACTTGATATAAGAACAAACCTGTTATCTTGAAACATTGTCTGGTTGGGTGAACGAGATGTAGAGACTCAACACGACATAAGAAAATGACTAACTGGCTGACTGATTACATAGCTGACTCACTGGCTGATTAAATAACTGTCTGGCTGACTGATTACATAACCGACTCACTGGCTGATTAAATAACTGTCTGGCTGACTGATTACATAACTGACTCACTGGCTGATTAAATAACTGGCTGGCTGACTGATGGACTGATTAAATAACAGACTCACTGGCTGGCTGGCTGATTAAATAACTGTCTGGCTGACTGATTACATAACCGACTCACTGGCTGATTAAATAACTGGCTGGCTGACTGATTACATAACCGACTCACTGGCTGGCTGACTGATGGACTGATTAAATAACAGACTCACTGATTGGCTGCCTGACTGATTAAATAACTGGCTCACCGATTAGCTAACTTACTGACTGATTAAATAACTGGCTGGCTGCCTGACTGATTAAATAACTGGCTCACCGATTAGCTGACTTACTGACTGATTAAATAACTGGCTCACCGATTAGCTGACTTACTGACTGATTAAATAACTGGCTCACCGATTAGCTGACTTACTGACTGATTAAATAACTGACGGAGTGGCTGACTGAAATCAAGATGACAAACGGTCTCATTTCCTTAATTTATTTCAAAATGTCGACACAAACCAACAAGTGAATCCAGAAGGTATCAACAACATCAGAAGTGTTTGTTTGTCACAGACAGAAGGTTGAGAATGAACTCCGGCCGCCTTGTCAACAAGCTCACTGCACTTAACTTTTACAGGTTATTTACGCTTGAGCCGACATTCGTAGCATTTACCGCAAATGCTTCCTCCGCAGACAGAATGCGTCTCTGATTGAATCCCAGCCGTAGGGCTCTAGTCAGTCTGTGGCTGAAGCCTTGCAGATAGACATGTAAAGGTCATTTACTGATTGAATCCCAGCCGTAGGGCTCTAGTCAGTCTGTGGCTGAAGCCTTGCAGGTAGACATGTAAAGGTCATTTACTGATTGAACCGACATGTGCAGCGTTTACCAGGAAGTCAGTCTCAGCTGACAAACATTGCCTTTACATTTCAATCACACGGTAACGCTGAACTTCAGCGATATGGATTGAATAGAGCCCTTAGACAAGAAAAGAGCTAAGGCACAGCCCACCACCCCATCGGAGAAAGAGGGAGGGTGGGTGGCAAAGAGAGGGGGAGGAAGAGAGAGGAAGACCAAAGAGGGAGGGCGGGTGGCAAAGAGAGGGGGAGGAAGAGAGAGAGGAAGACTAAAGAGGGAGGGCGGGTGGCAAAGAGAGGGGGAGGAAGAGAGAGGAAGACCAAAGGAGAGTAGAGCGATGTAGAGACCGTAGAGCAAAAACATTACTGAGAGAAAGAAAGAGAGGCTAACCAACGCTGAGCTGATGCCATGTCACCACTATCATAACGGCCAGATAACATAGTCACAACGTTATCACAACATCTTACAAGGCTCTTTAAAACAGTAGTACTGAGGCTGCGGACCCAAATGATTCCCTATACAGCATACTACTTTCGATCAGAGCCCTATAGGCCCTGGTCAACAGTAGTGTACTATATAGGGAATAGGGCCCTATAGGCCCTGGTCAACAGTAGTGTACTATATAGGGAATAGGGAGCCATTGGAACTAATACAAAGCCTTTTTCTCCATCCATTGTGTTAGACACTTTTCCATAACTTAATGTTATAAACTGTACTTAAAAAAACAAAAACATCTAACGTTACAAAAAAACATATTTATTTACTTTTATATAATTCATACTAAAATAGGTATTGTACATCGTAAAAACATCTGTGGAATATTTGATTAAATACGTTTAATTTAAAGGTAGACTCAGCAATATGACATGCAGAAAGTAAACAGCATAGTGGCTCAAACTAAGAATGTTGAAGCGTGAGGCTCAACTTGTCCCCTGTTTTGGTCTCCTGGCTATCAGGCTGTGAACAGAGTGAAGCGAACCTGCGCAGATACTGTGTGTGACTGGTGTGAGAGAAGTGTAGCATCTCGCTCATCTCAATATCTGCGGTGCTGCTCGTGGCAACGTCGTTTAGCTCAGTCTACCTTTTAAAAATGTCTGAGACTGAAACTGTAAATAAAAGTTGAATTGTTCCCATGGACACGAGGTAACTTAGCAACAGTGTTTTTTCTGAGGTCAGTGTGGGTTTGAACCTGGGTCGACTGTGCGCTGCAAAACTGTGTTAGCCTGCTGAGCTATAGCCCAAGCAAGGTTGCTCATCACACAAGAACGTATTTCATTGAAGTAAGGTTAGCAATGTCGGTTGGTCCCAGCAGTGAAAGGCCTTTTAGGGTGCTTTGAAACCAGACAGCCTGGCCTACTTGTTGGCCCCGCCCTGCGGAGAGGGTGCCTCGGGGCCAGACATCTCACTGGCTCGATGCAAGAGGAGAGGGGAAGAGAAGCCTCTGTAGACCTGAACAGAGCAACATGTCTGATGTCATGACAACAGGGGGTTGAGGACCTTTGGAAATCAAGACAGCAGGTTCTCTGCCGTGTGAAAAAAAACCCAGCATGATTGCCTCCAAAACAGCATCATATTCCCTACATAGTGCACTACTTTTGACCAGAGCCCATAGGCAGTATGTAGGGAATAGGATGCCGAATGTAAACATCAGTCATTGACAACAACAAAAAACTATTTCATGAATATAAACTTGAATAAATAGTAAACGTAGAATTGTACTCTGTCACATGTAAAGCACATGGAGGGTAGAGAGTTCTACTGGATAGACAGAGAGATGAATACAATCCCTGGCTACTGTACATGCCAATTATCTCTCCTTCCTCCCAGTGTCTTCACTTCCTGTCACTGGTTGAAAAGGAAATTACTGGTATCAGAAACATGGTGGAAACTCTCACTACGGCTCTACCAATCCAATGCTTTTAGATTTGTGGGAAGTAGTGAACGAGTGTACACTTCAGGAGAAAGGAGATATTATTGTGACGCACCCCCTTTGTGATCCAGCATAGCTGAGGTCTGGTCTCTCTCACACGATAACCTGCAGAGATCCAGACATCGTACAAAACAAAACCCACACACGATAACCTGCAGAGATCCAGACATGGCACAGAAGAAAACCCACACGCTCACACACACACACACTTAGTCCAAATGAGTTCAGTAGGGGCTCAGAGGAGAATAAATTAGAATATGGAGGTATTTTCACTCCTCTCTCCTGGTCTTCCTCTCCTTTTAGTTCTCTCCTTCCTTTCAGAGGACGGTGTCGTGTCCCTCCATCTCCTTTCAGAGGACGGTGTCGTGTCCCTCCATCTCCTTTCAGAGGACGGTGTCGTGTCCCTCCGTCACCTTTCAGAGGACGGTGTCATGTTCCTCCATCTCCTTTCAGAGGACGGTGTCGTGTTCCTCCATCTCCTTTCAGAGGACGGTGTCGTGTCCCTCCATCTCCTTTCAGAGGACGGTGTCGTGTTCCTCCATCTCCTTTCAGAGGACGGTGTCGTGTCCCTCCATCTCCTTTCAGAGGACGGTGTCGTGTTCCTCCATCTCCTTTCAGAGGACGGTGTCGTGTCCCTCCATCTCCTTTCAGAGGACGGTGTCGTGTTCCTCCATCCTCTTCTCCAGGCATGAGTATTTGTCCCAAATGGCACCCTACTCCCCTTAGGGCTTTGGTCTAAAGTAGTGCACTACATAGGGAAAAGGGTGCCATTTTGGGACCCGCAACAATCAATAAATACATAAAATTCAACTAATCCTAGAGTCAGTTTAGCCTCCCAGTCAGCAGGTGGCGCCACCTGATGCTGAAGAGGATGACTCTGCTCCTTATCTAATTTCTTCTTGGTTTCAGTCTACGGCTTTTCTTCTAACCGTCTTTACTACCCGGCATCTGAGTTACGCCATGTTTGGTGTTGACGCCGTTCGTACAGTAATCCAATGCATTCAATCTTCTCCCTCTCTGCGTCCCAAATTGGCACCCTGTTCCCTATATAGTGCACTACTTCTGATCAGAGCCCTATGGTAGTGCACTATACACTGAGCGTACAAAACATTAAGAACACCTTCCTAATATTGCCCTCAGAACAGCCTCAATTCGTCGGGGTGTTGACTCTTCAAGGTGTTGAAAGCGTTCCATAGGGATGTTGGCTCATGTTGACTCCAATGCTTCCTACAGTGGTGTCAAGTTGTCTGGATGTCCTTTGGGTGGTGGACCATTCTTGATACACACAGAAACTGTTGAGTGTGAAAAACCCTGCAGCGTTGCAGTTCTTGACACCTACTACCATTCACCCTCTGAATGGCACACCGACACAATCCATGTCTCAACTGTCTCAAGGCTTAAAAATCCTTCTTTAACCAGGTCTCCTCCCCTTCATCATCACTGATTCAAGTGAATTTAACAAGTGACATCAATAAGGGATCATATCTTTCACCTGGTCAGTCATGGATACAACAGGTATTCTTAATGTTTTGTAGACTCAGTATATAGGAAATGGAGGAGCAATTTAGGACGCAGCAGACCATCTCACGATAGCCGTGGTGCACAACACACAAAAACGTTTCCCGTCAGTTCATCCTCCAAGCCATTGGTTGGCTGTAGCAGTAGCCGTGGCGACGGTGCTACCTAATCCGTCCGTTCCCTCTGGGGGGGCCCAGATCAGACTTTGGGTCGGGACTGAGCGTGCTCCATCCCGTCTCCCGACACCGCTGCATAACGGGACAGGAGCTAGGACCCTGAGAACACACGTCCGCTGCAGACCACACCCCTGCCAGGAGATGGTCCACCCAGCTCTGGAGCTCCGCCCCTGTCAGTGATGCTTTAAACTCCGCCTCCTCCACCTGTCCCAGGTGCACAGGGAGGTTGAGGATGGGGTTGAGGCCGTGGAAACTCTGCTCCATGTAAGAGTTACGGACCGGGCCGCTGTGGAGCTTCACTGTGTCTTCTAGAGAGGGGGGGGGGGGGGGGGGGGGGGGGGGGGGGGGGGGGGGGGGGGGGGGGGGGGGGGAGGGGAGGGGGGGGGGGGGGGGGGGGGGGGGGGGGGGGGGAGGGGGGGAGGAGGGGGGGAGGGGGGGGAGGGGGGGGGGGGGGGGGGGGGGGGGGGGGGAAGGAAGGGAGAAAGGGGAGGCAGGAGACAGGGGAGAGGAGGGGTGAGAGGGAGATAATTATTTAAATTCCATGTAAGAGTTACAGGATAGGCTGTGTGTGTGTGTGTGTGTGTGTGTGTGTGTGTGTGTGTGTGTGTGTGTGTGTGTGTGTGTGTGTGTGTGTGTGTGTGTGTTTACCCTGGCGTATAGGCTGCTGGTCGTGGTACTCCAGAGGTGAAACCACAAAGCTGGTGGAGGCCAGCAGGTTCCAGTGATGCAACACACGCAGCGTCCACACGCCGGGTCGTAATGGCACGGTTAACGGGGGCCGGTAGTGTGTGTACTCTGTCCCGCCGTCCACCAGGATGTCGTACGTGGCGGCTATGACGTTGGTGGGATCCACCCAGACGACGGTTACCGTGACGTTCTGTCCCCGGCCCCAGCGTTGCATGGCAACCGGCTCCTCCGTGGGGCCCAGGAGGCTTCCGAAGTTCCTGAAGATTCTCTCTTTGGCGTCCCAGTCTGAACCCACCTGAGGGAGGAGAGGGAGGACAGAGAAAGACAGAGATATTGAGAGAGATCAAGAAACAGAGGATTGATTTGAATGAAAACAGAGATACTGTAGATAGAGAGAGAGACATGTGAAGGATTTCCAGCAGGCTAACCAGGTGGAAACTAAGTCCCCTGAATGGCAGCCTGTGCACTACATGATCGTTTTAACGACTTCCCTGTTAATTAACAAATGGTAAATCAATTAGTGTTCCAGCTACAGCGTGACAGGACACATCCAGTACCACATGTCATCCCCAGGGGGCAGCAGCAACCTGCAGCAACCTGACAATAAAGACACTTAACAAATAGTGACCCAGAACCTGTTTCAGCAGGGACAGAACCCCCATCTCTCTCTCTCTCTCTCTCTCTCTCTCTCAGGTACCAGAGCCTGTTTCAGCAGGGATAGAACCCCCATCTCTCTCTCTCCAAGGTACCAGAGCCTGTTTCATCAGGGACAGAACCCCCATCTCTCTCTCTCTCTCTCTCTCTCTCTCTCTCTCTCTCTCTCTCTCTCTCTCTCTCTCAGGTACCAGAGCCTGTTTCAGCAGGGACAGAACCACCATCTCTCTCTCTCTCCAAGGTACCAGAGCCTGTTTCATCAGGGACAGAACCCCCATCTCTCTCTCTCCAAGGTACCAGAGCCTGTTTCAGCAGGGACAGAACCCCCATCTCTCTCTCTCTCAGGTACCAGAGTCTGTTTCAGCAGGGACAGAACCCCCATCTCTCTCTCAGGTACCAGAGTCTGTTTCAGCAGGGACAGAACCCCCATCTCTCTCTCAGGTACCAGAGTCTGTTTCAGCAGGGACAGAACCCCCATCTCTCTCTCAGGTACCAGAGTCTGTTTCAGCAGGGACAGAACCACCATCTCTCTCTCAGGTACCAGAGTCTGTTTCAGCAGGGACAGAACCCCCATCTCTCTCTCTCTCTCAGGTACCAGAGTCTGTTTCAGCAGGGACAGAACCCCCATCTCTCTCTCTCTCCCAGGTACCAGAACCTGTTTCAGCAGGGACAGAACCCCCATCTCTCTCTCTCCCAGGTACCAGAGCCTGTTTCAGCAGGGACAGAACCACCATCTCTCTCTCTCTCCCAGGTACCAGAGCCTGTTTCAGCAGGGACAGAAACCCCCATCTCTCTCTCTCCCAGGTACCAGAGCCTGTTTCAGCAGGGACAGAACCCCCATCTCTCTCTCTCTCTCCCAGGTACCAGGGATCAGGGATACTAGAGGCTGCAGGTGTTTGCAGAAGGTTACATTTAAAATGTGTGTGCGTGCGGGCGCGTCTCACCTCTGCAAACTGTAGTCTGTTGAGTGTGTTGGTTGTCGGGGCCAGGGTGAAGTGGTTGCTATGGGAGACCCAAGTCTCTAGGGTCTCTAGCTGGCTGGTTGCTAGGTTACTAGCATTTTGACGAACCAGGTAGCCTTGGAACACGTCTGACAGGAAGTACAAATGGACAGACACCGGGTGGCCCCTGGAGATATACCTGGGAAACACCAAATATACACATACACAGTACAGTTACACACAAATACACACCCAAATGTCCACAGACCTTCATCCAAATGTACAGACATCCACCCAGATGTCACTTCGCTCCCACCTACATGTACAAATTACCTCAACTAACCTGTACCCCCGAACACTGACTCGGTAGCGGTACCCCCTGTATATAGCCTCCACATTGACTCGGTACCGGTGCCCCCTGTATATAACCTCCACACTGACTCGGTACCGGTGCCCCCTGTATATAACCTCCACACTGACTCGGTACCGGTGCCCCCTGTATATAACCTCCACACTGACTCGGTACCGGTGACCCCTGTATATAACCTCCACACTGACTCGGTACCGGTGCCCCCTGTATATAACCTCCACACTGACTCGGTACCGGTGCCCCCTGTATATAACCTCCACACTGACTCGGTACCGGTGCCCCCTGTATATAACCTCCACACTGACTCGGTACAGGTACCCCCTGTATATAACCTCCACACTGACTCGGGACCGGTGACCCCTGTATATAACCTCCACACTGACTCGGTACCGGTGCCCCCTGTATATAACCTCCACACTGACTCGGTACCGGTGCCCCCTGTATATAACCTCCACACTGACTCGGTACCGGTGCCCCCTGTATATAACCTCCACACTGACTCGGTACCGGTACCCCCTGTATATAACCTCCACATTGACTCGGTACCGGTGCCCCCTGTATATAACCTCCACACTGACTCGGTACCGGTGACCCCTGTATATAACCTCCACATTGACTCGGTACCGGTGCCCCCTGTATATAACCTCCACACTGACTCGGTACCGGTGCCCCCTGTATATAACCTCCACATTGACTCGGTACCGGTGCCCCCTGTATATAACCTCCACACTGACTCGGTACCGGTGCCCCCTGTATATAACCTCCACATTGACTCGGTACCGGTGCCCCCTGTATATAACCTCCACATTGACTCGGTACCGGTGCCCCCTGTATATAGCCTCCACACTGACTCGGTACCGGTGCCCCCTGTATATAACCTCCACATTGACTCGGTACCGGTGCCCCCTGTATATAACCTCCACATTGACTCGGTACCGGTGCCCCCTGTATATAACCTCCACACTGACTCGGTACCGGTGCCCCCTGTATATAACCTCCACACTGACTCGGTACCGGTGCCCCCTGTATATAACCTCCACACTGACTCGGTACCGGTGCCCCCTGTATATAACCTCCACACTGACTCGGTACCGGTGCCCCCTGTATATAACCTCCACATTGACTCGGTACCGGTGACCCCTGTATATAACCTGCACACTGACTCGGTACCGGTGCCCCCTGTATATAACCTCCACATTGACTCGGTACCGGTGACCCCTGTATATAACCTCCACACTGACTCGGTACCGGTGCCCCCTGTATATAACCTCCACACTGACTCGGTACCGGTGCCCCCTGTATATAACCTCCACACTGACTCGGTACCGGTGACCCCTGTATATAACCTCCACATTGACTCGGTACCGGTGCCCCCTGTATATAACCTCCACATTGACTCGGTACCGGTGCCCCCTGTATATAGCCTCCACACTGACTCGGTACCGGTGCCCCCTGTATATAACCTCCACATTGACTCGGTACCGGTGCCCCCTGTATATAGCCTCCACACTGACTCGGTACCGGTGCCCCCTGTATATAACCTCCACATTGACTCGGTACCGGTGCCCCCTGTATATAACCTCCACACTGACTCGGTACCGGTGCCCCCTGTATATAACCTCCACACTGACTCGGTACCGGTGCCCCCTGTATATAACCTCCACACTGACTCGGTACCGGTGCCCCCTGTATATAACCTCCACACTGACTCGGTACCGGTGCCCCCTGTATATAACCTCCACACTGACTCGGTACCGGTGCCCCCTGTATATAACCTCCACACTGACTCGGTACCGGTGCCCCCTGTATATAACCTCCACACTGACTCGGTACCGGTGCCCCCTGTATATAACCTCCACACTGACTCGGTACCGGTGCCCCCTGTATATAACCTCCACATTGACTCGGTACCGGTGACCCCTGTATATAACCTCCACACTGACTCGGTACCGGTGACCCCTGTATATAACCTCCACATTGACTCGGTACCGGTGACCCCTGTATATAACCTGCACACTGACTCGGTACCGGTGCCCCCTGTATATAACCTCCACACTGACTCGGTACCGGTGCCCCCTGTATGTAACCTCCACACTGACTCGGTACCGGTGCCCCCTGTATATAACCTCCACACTGACTCGGTACCGGTGCCCCCTGTATATAACCTCCACACTGACTCGGTACCGGTGACCCCTGTATATAACCTCCACACTGACTCGGTACCGGTGCCCCCTGTATATAACCTCCACACTGACTCGGTACCGGTACCCCCTGTATATAACCTCCACACTGACTCGGTACCGGTGCCCCCTGTATATAGCCTCCACACTGACTCGGTACCGGTGCCCCCTGTATATAACCTCCACACTGACTCGGTACCGGTGCCCCCTGTATATAACCTCCACACTGACTCGGTACAGGTACCCCCTGTATATAACCTCCACACTGACTCGGTACCGGTACCTCCTGTATATAACCTCCACACTGACTCGGTACCGGTGCCCCCTGTATATAACCTCCACACTGACTCGGTACCGGTGACCCCTGTATATAACCTCCACACTGACTCGGTACCGGTGCCCCCTGTATATAACCTCCACACTGACTCGGCTACCGGTGACCCCTGTATATAACCTCCACATTGACTCGGTACCGGTGACCCCTGTATATAACCTGCACACTGACTCGGTACCGGTGCCCCCTGTATATAACCTCCACACTGACTCGGTACCGGTGCCCCCTGTATATAACCTCCACACTGACTCGGTACCGGTACCCCCTGTATATAACCTCCACACTGACTCGGTACCGGTGCCCCCTGTATAAAGCCTCCACACTGACTCGGTACCGGTGCCCCCTGTATATAACCTCCACACTGACTCGGTACCGGTGCCCCCTGTATATAACCTCCACACTGACTCGGTACAGGTACCCCCTGTATATAACCTCCACACTGACTCGGTACCGGTACCTCCTGTATATAACCTCCACACTGACTCGGTACCGGTGCCCCCTGTATATAACCTCCACACTGACTCGGTACCGGTGACCCCTGTATATAACCTCCACACTGACTCGGTACCGGTGCCCCCTGTATATAACCTCCACACTGACTCGGTACCGGTGACCCCTGTATATAACCTCCACACTGACTCGGTACCGGTGCCCCCTGTATGTAACCTCCACACTGACTCGGTACCGGTGCCCCCTGTATATAACCTCCACACTGACTCGGTACCGGTGCCCCCTGTATATAACCTCCACACTGACTCGGTACCAGTGACCCCTGTATATAGCCTCCACACTGACTCGGTACCGGTGCCCCCTGTATATAACCTCCACACTGACTCGGTACCGGTGCCCCCTGTATATAACCTCCACACTGACTCGGTACCGGTGCCCCCTGTATATAACCTCCACATTGACTCGGTACCGGTGCCCCCTGTATATAACCTCCACACTGACTCGGTACCGGTGACCCCTGTATATAACCTCCACACTGACTCGGTACCGGTGACCCCTGTATATAACCTCCACACTGACTCGGTACCGGTGCCCCCTGTATATAACCTCCACACTGACTCGGTACCGGTGCCCCCTGTATATAACCTCCACACTGACTCGGTACCGGTGCCCCCTGTATATAACCTCCACACTGACTCGGTACCGGTGCCCCCTGTATATAACCTCCACATTGACTCGGTACCGGTGACCCCTCTATATAGCCTCGTTATTTTTATTGTGTTACTTTTTATTATTACTTTTTATTTTAGTCTACTTGGTAAATCTCTTCTTGAACTGCACTGTCATTTCACTGTAAGGTCGACACTTGTTGTATTCTGCACGTGACAAATAAAGTTTGATTTGATTTCAAATGTACACAGACACAGTCATACCCACTCGATGGTACTCAAACCCACGTCAGAACAAACTGGGCTTAAGTCACAGGAGCTGGTGAGGAACAGAGAGATCACTCTACTCTCAACCCCCCCCCACACACACACACACCTTGTCCCCCCACTTCTGATACACACCCAACCAGCAACAAGTGTCTCCTTGTGCCTGTGTACACACTCCACCCATAACCTACACACACACACACACACACACACACACACACACACACACACCGTCCTCTCCCCCCGACTTACATGACTGGAAAAAGCCAGTCTGAGAGACTGAGGCCTGTTTGTCTAAATGTAACAAGTTATTCTCCATATTTGATTTGGACCTCTTGCAACATACAAGCACACAAACATGCACACAAACACACGCACCTATACAGACAGACAGACAGAAAGGCAGACAGACAGACAGACAGAAAGGAAGACCGAGACAGATACAAGGACAGACAGATAGATACAAAGACAGAAACACAGGCAGATAGACACACAAACAGCAGAAAGGCAGACAGACAGATTGAAAGCCAGACAGTCAGACAGATTGAAAGCCAGACAGTCAGACACACAGACAGGAAGGCAGACAGTCAGATAGACAGACAGAAAGGAAGGCAGACAGACAGACTCTGCTAGTTAAAACCTAGCTCCTAGCCTGGTAATGATGAGATCTGGTTTCCTCCGCTAGATAAAACCTAGCTCCTAGCCTGGTAATGATGAGATCTGGTCTCCTCTGCTAGATAAAACCTAGCTCCTAGCCTGGTAATGATGAGATCTGGTCTCCTCTGCTAGATAAAACCTAGCTCCTAGCCTGGTAATGATGAGATCTGGTCTCCTCCGCTAGATAAAACCTAGCTCCTAGCCTGGTAATGATGAGATCTGGTTTCCTCCGCTAGATAAAACCTAGCTCCTAGCCTGGTAATGATGAGATCTGGTCTCCTCCGCTAGATAAAACCTAGCTCCTAGCCTGGTAATGATGAGATCTGGTTTCCTCTGCTAGATAAAACCTAGCTCCTAGCCTGGTAATGATGAGATCTGGTCTCCTCCGCTAGATAAAACCTAGCTCCTAGCCTGGTAATGATGAGATCTGGTCTCCTCTGCTAGATAAAACCTAGCTCCTAGCCTGGTAATGATGAGATCTGGTCTCCTCTGCTAGATAAAACCTAGCTCCTAGCCTGGTAATGATGACATCTGGTTTCCTCTGCTAGATAAAACCTAGCTCCTAGCCTGGTAATGATGAGATCTGGTCTCCTCTGCTAGATAAAACCTAGCTCCTAGCCTGGTAATGATGAGATCTGGTCTCCTCTGCTAGATAAAACCTAGCTCCTAGCCTGGTAATGATGACATCTGGTTTCCTCTGCTAGATAAAACCTAGCTCCTAGCCGGGTAATGATGAGATCTGGTCTCCTCCGCTAGATAAAACCTAGCTCCTAGCATGGTAATGATGAGATCTGGTCTCCTCTGAGTAGCTGGAGGACTGAAGTGTCAGAGCAGAGCTTGCAGAGGTGGTCAAACACCACACATAAAAACATGTTGATGATGGAGAAACAAGTGTCTATTTAACCTCTGTGGTCAGAAGATTCTGCACCTTTATGAGGGTGGCAAGTTTTAGTTTATTTAACTCTGCGCCCCCCTGCCGACCCCTCGGGCACGCCCAACAGTTTGTGAACCACTCCCCTAGCCCCTAAACCCTAGGCCCTGTCCAGAATAAACCCCTAGCCCCTAAACCCTAAGCCCTGTCCAGAATCAACCCCTAGCCCCTACACCCTAGGCCCTGTCCAGAATCAACCCCTAGCCCCTAAACCCTAAGCCCTGTCCAGAATCAACCGCTAGCCCCTACACCCTAGGCCCTGTCCAGAATCAACCCCTAGCCCCTAAACCCTAAGCCCTGTCCAGAATCAACCCCTAGCCCCTAAACACTAGGCCCTATCCAGAATCAACCCCTAGCCCCTAAACCCTAGGCCCTGTCCAGAATCAACCCCTAGGCCCTACACCCTAGGCCCTGTCCAGAATCAACCCCTAGGCCCTACACCCTAGGCCCTGTCCAGAATCAGCCCCTAAACCCTAGGCCCTGTCCAGAATCAACCCCTAGGCCCTACACCCTAGGCCCTGTCCAGAATCAACCCCTAGCCCCTAAACCCTAGGCTCTATCCAGAATCAACCCCTAGCCCCTAAACCCTAGGCTCTGTCCAGAATTAACCCCTAGCCACTAAACCCTAGGCTCTGTCCAGAATCAGCCCCTAGCCCCTAGCCCCTACACCAGTATTTCTTCATCCCGGTCCTGCATGGGAACCTAAAGGGGTGCACATTTTAGATTTTGCCCCCTGATTCTGTAATCAAAGGTTTGATGTCTGATGTGTTGATTAGTGGAATAAGGTGTCTAGTTCTATGGCAAAAACTACAATGTGCACCCCTTTGAGTCTCCATGCAGGACCAGGGTTAAGAAACACTGGTTTAGGTGCTTGTGGAGATCTGAGAGGATTTGGATATTAGGTACAGAGCCTTCAAAAAGTATTCATACCCTTTGACTTATTCCACATTTTGGAATAAGCCTGATTTCAAAATGTATTAAATATCCTATAATGACAAAGTGAAAACATGTTTTTAGAAATGTTAGCAAATGTATTGAATATGAAATGGATATCTCCTTTACGTAAGTATTCACACTCCATATACTTTGATGAAGCACCTTTGGCAGCGATTAGAGCTGTGAGTGTTTCTGGGTAAGTCTCTAAGAGCTGTGAGTGTTTCTGGGTAAGTCTCTAAGAGCTGTGAGTGTTTCTGGGTAAGTCTCTAAGAGCTGTGAGTGTTTCTGGGTAAGTCTCTAAGAGCTGTGAGTGTTTCTGGGTAAGTCTGTAACACACCTGGATTATACAACATTTGCACATTATTCTTTTTTTAATTCTTCAAGCTCTCAAATAGGTTGTTGATAATTGCTCGACAGCCATTTTCAAGTCTTGCCATAGATTTTCAAGTAGATTTAAGTCAAAACTGTAACTAAGCCACCCAGGAACATTCACTGTCTTCTTGGTTAGTAACTCCAGTGTATATTTGGCCTTGTGTTGTAGGTTATCGTCCTGTTGAAAGGTGAATTCATCTCCCAGTGTCTGGTGGAAAGCAGTCTAAACCAGGTTTTCATCTAGGATTTTGCCTGTGCTTAGCTCTATTCCGTTCCTTTTTATCCTAAAAAACTCCCTAGTCCTTGCCGATGACAAGCATTCTCATAACATGATGCAGCCACCACCATGCTTGAAAATATGAAGGTGGTACTCAGTGATGTGATGTGTTGGATTTGCCCCAAACATAACACTTTGTATTCAGGACATACAGTTCATTTCTTTGCCACATATTTTGCAGTATTTCTTTAGGGCCGCGTTACAAACAGGATGTATGTTTTGGAATATTTTTATTCTGTACAGACTTCCTTCTTTTCCCTCTGTCATTAAGATAAGTATTATGGAGGAACTACAATGTTGTTGATCCATCCTCAGTTTTCTCCTTATCACAGCCGTTAAACTCTGTAACTGTTTTAAAGTCACCATTGGCCTCATGGTGAAATCCCTGAGGTGAGAACACATTCTGAAGGCCCTGTACTATTCTAACGTGACAGTGCAGACAGCGGTAAGACAGTCAGGTATAACAAGCAATGTGGTGATATTTTCCCACCTTACCCTCTGAAAAACTAGCTGGGATTTTTGCCATATTTCTAAACCTGTCCAAACCTTCTCCACTCTCTACAAGTGTCTAGGGGGCAGTGAGTAGGGGTTAGGGGGTAGGGGGCACAGAGTAGGAGATGGACAGGGCCCTATCCAATCCTTTTTGTTCTACCAGTGTGTATGGGGATGGGGGGGGGGTGTTAGGGGTTGGTTTGGAATTCAGTTGTTCACACACACACACACACACACATCCACACCTTCCGGACTGACCTGCAGCTGTTGTTGTCAGGGTGGCCCTGCAGTGACGTGGCGGCCCGTGATAGGCCCATGCGTGTGAAGGCGTGGTAGTGAGTGAGCTGGCTGTCTGATAGGCTGGCTACGCTGTCCATCTCCTCGTACACATTCTCCCAGTACGACTGGAGCCCTGGGGTCTCCTGGAGGAGAGGAATCAGTGTTATAGTAGAACCCTGGGGTCTCCTGGAGGAGAGGGAGCAGTGTTTGTGTATTCTGTTTGTGTGTGTGTACTCTGTGGGTGGGTGTGTGTGTGTGTGTGTGTGTGTGTGTGTGTGTGTGTGTGTGTGTGTGTGTGTATGTATGTATGTTGTGTTTGTGTACTCTGTGTGTGTTTGTGTACTCTGTGTGTGTGTGTGTGTGTGTGTGTGTGTGTGTGTGTGTGTGTGTGTGTGTGTGTGTGTGTGTGTGTGTGTGTACGTTGTGTGTGTGTGTGTGTGTACACCTTGTGTGTGTGTGTGTACATTATGTGTGTGTGTACGGTGTGTGTGTATGTACGGTGTGTACGTTGTGTGTATGTTGTGTATGTGTGTGTATGTTGTGTGTACTCTGTGTGTTCCACCCACCTGTGGATAAGGTCCAAACAGGAAGCTGTCCAGCTGGGTAACAATCTCCTGGTTCACAGTAGCCTCAAATTTACGGGCGAAAAACGTAGGCCTGGACGTTTGCTGTGGGGGAAGGAGGGAGAGAGAGGGAGAGAGCAAGAAGGAAAGAGATAGATGGGGGAGAGAGAGAAGGGGAAAGAGGGGCAGAGGGATTGTAGAGTGAAAGGGGAGAGAGGGTGGAGGAGGAAGAGAGTATATGTTTATCTATGTGTATGTGGTACTGTCTGATGTGGGGGGTGCAGATGGTCACGGGTTGATGAGGTCACAATGTCATGACTAGGGCGTATCTGCCATAGATACATACAGTTGAAGTCGGAAGTTTACATACACCTTAGCCAAATGCATTTAAACTCAGTTTTTCACAATCCCTGACATTTAATCCTAGTAAAAATGCCTTGCCTTAGGTCAGTTAGGATCACCACTTTATTTTAAGAATGTGAAATGTCAGAATAATAGTAGTAGATAATAGTAGATTTATTTCAGCTTTTATTTCTTTCATCACATTCCCAGTGGGTCAGAAGTTTACATACACTCAATTAGTATTTGGTAGCATTGCCTTTAAATTGTTAAAACTTGGGTCAAATGTTTTGGGTAGCCTTCCACAAGCTTCCCACAATAAGTTGGGTGAATTTTGGCCCATTCCTCCTGACAGAGCTGGTGTAACTGTGTCAGGTTTGTAGGCCCGCTTGCTTGCTCACGCTTTTTCAGTTCTGCCAACAAATTTTCTATAGGATTGAGGTCAGGAATTGGTGATGGCCACTCCAATACCATGACTTTGTTGTCCTTTAGCCATTTTGCCACAACTTTGGAAGTATGCTTGGGGTCATTGTCCATTTGGAAGACCCATTTGCAACCAAGCTTTAACTTTCCAACTGATGTCTTGAGATGTTGCTTCAATATATCCACATAATTTCCCTACCTCATGATGCCATCTATTTTGTGAAGTGCACTAGTCCCTCCTGCAGCAAAGCACCCCCACAACATGATGCTGCCACCCCCGTGCTTCAAAGTTGGGATGGTGTTCGTTGACTTGCAAGCCTCCCCCTTTTTCCTCCAAACATAACAATGGTCATTATGGCCAAACAGTTTTATTTTTGTTTCATCAGACCAGAGGACCATTTCTCCAAAAAGTACGATCTTTGTCCCCATGTGCAGTTGCAAACCGTAGTCTGGCTTTTTTATGGTGGTTTTGGAGCAGGTGCTTCTTCCTTGCTGAGCGACACCACAGGTTATGTCGATATAGGACTCGTTTTACTGTGAATATAGATACTTTTGTGCCCGTTTCCTCCAGCATCTTCACAAGGTCGTTTGCTGTTGTTCTGGGATTGATTTGCACTTTTCGCACCAAAGTGCGTTCATCTCTAGGAGACAGAACGCGTCTCCTTCCTGAGCGGTTTGACGGCTGCATGGTCCCATGGTGTTTATACTTGCGTAATATTGTTTTGACAGATGAACGTGGTACCTTCAGGCGTTTGGAAATTGCTCCCAAGGATGAACCAGACTTGTGGAGGTCTGTGGTTTGAGATCTTCACTGAGTGTGAGGTAACGTTAGTTAATGCTCAATCACCTCAGCAGCTGACTGTCTCTCCGACTGTCTGACCGGCTCCCTCTGAGACCGTTCATTTTTTCCCTTTACTCATTTAGCAGACACTCTTATCCAGAGCGACTTACAGGAGCAGTTAGGGTTAAATGCCTTGCTCAAGGGCACATCCACAGATTGTTCACTTAGTCGGCTCGAGAATTTGAACCAGCGGTTACTGGCCCAACGATCTTAACCGCTAGGCTACCAGCTACCTACAATGCTTCCTTCAGTCAGGATGGGAGCTTCCTCCATCAATGCTTCCTTCAGACAGGATGGGAGCTTCCTCCATCAATGCTTCCTTCAGTCAGGATGGATTTAAGCTTTTAGCTGCCAAGTATGGCCTACATGTAATTATAATAAAAAGAAACCACTACTAAAAACCAGTTTACCTAAACCTGGCTAGCACTGTGAATCTAACTAATAACTCACTGTACAGCTGATGCAGAGGACGTGGGTGGAAGGACCACAACAAACCTTCTTTCCATAATGTTTATTATACACAAACATACACGTTTGAGGACTGACTAGCTCCAGAACAATCTGGGTTCTATTCCGGGACCATTCATCACATCAACTGAAACCAAAATGTCAGTTACATAGAACATCACTGTGGTGCTGACTGGTGATTGGCCCACACTACTGCTTATCACCCCCACACTGTAGGCGGGACATAAAATCAACAGAATACAGGATCAACTACCACACTGGAGACAGAGAGAGAGAGAGAGAATCTATGTGCACGTGAACCTGTGGCACAGTCTGGCGTGGGGGGCGTAGCTGCACTCAGCTGGGAGGTTCAGGGTTAAAGACGACCTCACTGTCCAGGAAACTCAATCGAATGAAAACCCTCAGAACCACTGTGTGTGTGTGTGTGTGTGTGTGTGTGTGTGTGTGTGTGTGTGTGTGTGTGTGTGTGTGTGTGTGTGTGTGTGCTTCCCTTCGGTCAGGGCTACATAAGACCTCGCTACAGTCCAACAACCCCAACATTATTATAATAACAACTCTGACAATCACATGCCACCAGCTACAAACCACCGCTCACACACACTGACCCAGAACTGCTGATTTAGGATCAGTTTCCTCTGGCCAAGTCATCATCAATATCATCAGCAACTCAACCACCACTGGCCCTGGAACAGTTGTTAGATGAATAAAGTAACCACAGGCTATAAGTACAGACAGGAGCACTTAGTTGTGAACTTTAAGCTATTCTTGTCCCTTTGCTGTGCCACAGTGAGACATAGCCAGCTGTCACATAGCTATTCTGGTTCATATAAATTAGCCAACTAGAGCTAAGCTATTCTGGTTCATAGAAGTTAGCCAGCTAGAGCTATTCTGGTTCATAGAAGTTAGCCAGCTAGAGCTAAGCTATTCTGGTTCATAGAAGTTAGCCAGCTAGAGCTATTCTGGTTCATAGAAGTCAGCCAACTAGAGCTAAGCTATTCTGGTTCATAGAAGTTAGCCAGCTAGAGCTATTCTGGTTCATAGAAGTTAGCCAGCTAGAGCTAAGCTATTCTGGTTCATAGAAGTTAGCCAGCTAGAGCTATTCTGGTTCATAGAAGTTAGCCAGCTAGAGCTAAGCTATTCTGGTACATAGAAGTTAGCCAGCTAGAGCTAAGATATTCTGGTTCATAGAAATTAGCCAACTAGAGCTAAACTATTCTGGTTCATAGAAGTTAGCCAGCTAGAGCTATTCTGGTTCATAGAAGTTAGCCAGCTAGAGCTAAGCTATTCTGGTTCATAGAAGTTAGCCAGCTAGAGCTAAGTTAGTCTGGTTCATAGATGTTAGCCAGCTAGAGCTAAGCTATTCTGGTTTATAGACGTTAGCCAGCTAGAGCTAAGTTAGTCTGGTTCATAGAAGTTAGCCAGCTAGAGCTAAGCTATTCTGGTTCATAGAAGTTAGCCAGCTAGAGCTAAGCTATTCTGGTTCATAGAAGTTAGCCAGCTAGAGCTATTCTGGTTCATAGAAGTCAGCCAACTAGAGCTAAGCTATTCTGGTTCATAGAAGTTAGCCAGCTAGAGCTATTCTGGTTCATAGAAGTTAGCCAGCTAGAGCTAAGCTATTCTGGTTCATAGAAGTTAGCCAGCTAGAGCTATTCTGGTTCATAGAAGTTAGCCAGCTAGAGCTAAGCTATTCTGGTACATAGAAGTTAGCCAGCTAGAGCTAAGATATTCTGGTTCATAGAAATTAGCCAACTAGAGCTAAACTATTCTGGTTCATAGAAGTTAGCCAGCTAGAGCTATTCTGGTTCATAGAAGTTAGCCAGCTAGAGCTAAGCTATTCTGGTTCATAGAAGTTAGCCAGCTAGAGCTAAGTTAGTCTGGTTCATAGATGTTAGCCAGCTAGAGCTAAGCTATTCTGGTTTATAGACGTTAGCCAGCTAGAGCTAAGTTAGTCTGGTTCATAGAAGTTAGCCAGCTAGAGCTAAGCTATTCTGGTTCATAGAAGTTAGCCAGCTAGAGCTAAGCTATTCTGGTTCATAGAAGTTAGCCAGCTAGAGCTAAGTTAGTCTGGATCATAGAAGTTAGCCAGCTAGAGCTAAGCTATTCTGGTTCATAGACGTTAGCCAGCTAGAGCTAAGTTAGTCTGGTTCATAGAAGTTAGCCAGCTAGAGCTAAGCTATTCTGGTTCATAGAAGTTAGCCAGCTAGAGCTAAGCTATTCTGGTTCATAGAAGTTAGCCAGCTAGAGCTAAGCTATTCTGGTTCATAGAAGTTAGCCAGCTAGAGCTAAGTTAGTCTGATTCATAGACGTTAGCCAGCTAGAGCTAAGTTAGTCTGGTTCATACACTTGGCAGAAAGATGTACTGAGATTTCCAGGTGTGTGTGTGTGTGTGTGTGTGTGTGTGTGTGTGTGTGTGTGTGTGTGTGTGTGTGTGTGTGTGTGTGTGTGTGTGTGTGTGTGTGTTGTACGCGGGTGTGTCTCACCTGAAAGCGTGGCAGGTCAGGAGGTTTGAAGTCGTTGGGGGAGCAGCCACACCAGTCCACTATGTGTTTGTACTGACACTTACAGCCCAGCTTCCTGTTCCAGTTGGTGATACGCAGGTTGTTGTCCACCATACTCTCACAGTGAGCACTGTTCTCTAGTACTGTGTGGAAGAACGACTGGAGAGAGAGAGAGGGAGAGGGGGGTAAAAATATGTTAGATAGTCAGTAGTGTGCAGTTTGTGCTGATTGCGTAGTGTGTGTGTGCAACAGATGTGTGTGTGTGTGTTACCTCGGCAGGCAGCAGTGTGTATGCGTAGAAGCGCTTCATGCTGACGACCAGCTCATCTTCAGAGTTGATGACGTAATCCACAAACATGCGGTTCAGAAGGAACCAATCGGAACCTCCGTCCACCGCAATGCCTTCTGGGATCTTGCGGTCGCCTAGGCGCCACATGTGTGTGTCACACTCGAAGAAGAGCCGGTCCAGACCCTGCTTACGGATGAACCTGGAAAGGACACACACACACAGATGAACACACACGCAGATGAACACACACACACACGCAGATGAACACACAAACGAACACACGAACACACACACACACACACACACACACACACACACACACACACACACACACACACACACACACACACACACACACACACACACACACAGATGAACACACAAACACACATGCAGATGAACACACACACACACACACACGCAGATGAACACACAAACACACATACAGATGAACATACACACAGATGAATATGTGTCTCACCGTGTGTTGTCTCTGCCGTGGGATTTGATGAAGTTCATGTCCCGGTACTTTGTCAGGAAGCCCACCAGCTGTTCATTGGTCCTGGGGAGGGCAGAAAGCTGTCAATCAGTCACACATCCAATCAACACGAGGGGGCACACACAGGCCAAAATTCCAAATCAACCGCTTGGACACTAACCAGGCACTGTAGGTATGAAATGGTTTATCTAGGCACATGCTCTTGGCTGGAGTCCGAATATTTGAGCAACGTCCACCTTTTGTAACATGATTCCCTTGCCAGTCTATGTGTTCCTAGACCCCCCGAATAGCAACATACACAAGGGGGCGATAGCAGGGATTTACTTGTTGTTATCTTCCCATTGTGGTAAAAGCAAAGAAGAATCACATGTTAAAACATCAACACCACTGTTAACTAATTTACATGAAAACCAACTGCATATTTGCCAGTTGGCTGTAGGCAACATCGCTAGCAGTTTGCTAGCTAGCTTGCTAAAAACAGCAAGCAAGCTAACCTTTTAGCTTCCCACATCTTCCCCATGTGAAATAATCAGATTAATAATGAAATAATATGCCCTGGCAAATATTCTTATACTTACTGGTGTAACCTACTACCTTATTCCGGTTTGATACGCTGCTTCAATGTATTCACTCCCATATCAGCTAAAAATAGAACGACATCACATTTTGGTCGCAAAGAAAAAGCACATGGCTTAGGGGCTGTTTTTAGGTTGTCAATCAGCCAGTCATCCTTTCTAAACAAAATGCATTTTGGGGGATTCTAATACGGCTATAATGTTGTTTGGTTTATTGTTTGATTAGTCGCTGAGATTATATTGGGCTATTAATGCAAAACAGGCTGTTTATTTCATGCCAAGCTAAACCAAGACGGCAATCTGGAAGTTGAAGTGATTTGAAAGTTGATTAGCTTCCCACAGCCCATGTAAAATAATCAGATTTATAATGAATTAATATGCCCTGGCAAATAATATTTTATTTTTCTACCCAATTGGTAGTTACAGTCTTGTCCCATCGCTGCAACTCCCCTACAGACTCGGGAGAGGCGAAAGTCGAGAGCCACACATCCTCCGAAACATGACCCTGCCAAGCCGCACTGCTTCTTGACACACTGCTTGCTTAACCCAGAAGCCAGCCACACCAATGTGACAGAGGAAATACTGTCCAGCTGGTGACTGAAGTCAGCTTGCAGGCACCCGGCCAACCACAAGGAGTCGCTAGAGCGAGATGGGACAAGGAAATCCCAGCCAAACCCTCCCCTAACCCGGACGATGGTGGGCCAATTGAGCGCCGCCTCATGAGTCTCCCGGTCACGGCCGGCTGTGACACAGCCTGGGATCGAACCCGGGTCTGTAGTGACGCCTCAAGTACTGCGATGGAGTGCCTTAGACCGCTGCGCCACTCGCGAGGCCCCCTGGCAAATATTATAATCACTAGTTATTAGTGGGAGGGGGGGATTCTCATAAGGATATAATGTTGTTTGGTTTATTGCTTAAGCAGTCGCTGAGATTATATTTACTTATTGATGGAAAATAGAGTCACATTTATTTATTTTCTAAGTCATACCACACTATAGTTTATATACAAGGACCAAAGAGTTTGGCCTGCTTCGTGTTCTCATTTTTGCCGTGGATTTTTTTTGTTGCGATTCTGGTATTGTCCCAGCCCCTAACACACACACACACACACACACACACACACACACACACACACACACACACCCAACAGCCCCCATCCCCCATCCCCACCCCAACTACCCCCAAAACACACGCCTAACAGCACTCAATACTCTACTCCCATCTGAACAGAACATGAGTCCCAAACTCTCAAAGCAATTACACTTTCCTAATACCTCTTTAATTAGCTTGCTAATTAACACTCACATTAGAGAAGTATTACAGTGCCTTATCAAGGCTTGCACACAATGCTAACACGCTAGGCAGAGACAGGCAATAAGGATAAGGTTACACACACACATGTGCACACACGCACGTGCACACACACACCAGATGTGAATCTGAAGTTGACGCAGACAGAATTAGTTAGATGTATGGCATGGTGAGAGAGAGAGAGAGAGAGAGAGAGAGAGAGAGAGAGAGAGAGAGAGAGAGAGAGAGAGAGAGAGAGAGAGAGAGAGAGAGAGAGAGAGAGAGAGAGAGAGAGAGAGAGAGAGAGAGAGAGAGAGAGAGAGAGAGAGAGAGAGAGAGAGAGAGAGAGAGAGAGAGAGAGAGAGAGAGAGAAACTCCAATTGAAGAATGGACAGACAGATGAACACACACAGCCATCTGTCCTATTGGATTTTCCTATGCTGAAAAGCAGTAGAGGTGAAGCCACAATGTCACTGCATCCAAACCTCTCTGTGTGTGTTTGTGTGTGTGTGTGTGTGTGTGTCTGTACGTTTGAATGTGTGTGTCCTCCCTTTCCCTTCTCCCCTCCTCACTTTTCCTCCTCCCCTCCTCCCTTTACCTCCTCCCCTCCTCCCTTTTCCTCCTCCCCTCCTCCCTTTCCCTCCTCCCTTTTCCTCCTCTCCTATTCCCTTTTCCTCCTCCCCTCCTCCCTTTTCCTCCTCCCCTCCTCCCTTTCCCACCTCCCTTTTCCTCCTCTCGTATTCCCTTTTCCTCCTCCCCTCCTCCCTTTCCCTCCTCCCCTCCTCCCTTTTCCTACTCTCCTCCTCCCTTTCCTTCCTCCCCTCCTCCCTTTCCTTCCTCCCCTCCTCCCTTTCCCTCCTCCCCTCCTCCCTTTTCATCCTCCCTTTCCCTCCTCCCTTTCCCTCCTCCCCTCCTCCCTTTCCCTCCTCCCCTCCTCCCTTTCCTTCCTCTCCTCCTCCCTTTCCCTCCTCCCTTTCCTTCCTCCCCTCCTCCCTTTCCCTAGTCTCTCCTCCTCCCTCCATCCCAGTCTGTCCCCTCTGTCTCTGCTAGCTGCTGTGCCCTTCAGTCTAGTGATGTTTAGGATCACATACATACATACATACATACATACATACATACATACATACATACATACATACATACATACATACATACATACATACATACATACATATTCACACATACAGACACACACACATTCACACATACAGACACACACACACATTCACACATTCAGACACACGCACGCACGCACGCACACACACACACACACACACACACACACACACACACACACACACACACACACACACACACACACACACACACACACACACACACACACACACACACACACACACACACACACACACATATTATGAGAAGTGTGTGTGTGTGGTGTGTGTGCGTCACTCTCATCGATCACACACACAAACGCAGCACGCTGGGATCCGTGTCAACTCTGATGTCATCACTGGGTATTGACGTGGAATGGATTTTGTCCAGTGGGCCGCGGGGCTCATGGGATTGGTTCACTTCAATAAGAGATCCAGTTGAAAGTAGAGAGAACTTAGTGACTCAGGACCTTCTGTCAGACCAACTTCCGCCATTATGTGGAATTCTGTGTGTGTGTGTTTGTGGGCCCTATTCCCTATATAGTGCACTACTTTAGACTGGAGACCTATGAGCCCTATTCCCTATATAGCACACTACGTTTGACCAGAGCCCTATGGGCCCTATTCCCTATATAGTGCACTACTTTTGACCAGAGCCCTCCATGCCCACCTGATAGGGTAGTCGGCTCCACTGAGGTTGATGAAGAAGTCCCAATTCCAGTCGGCCATCTTGAGAAGGTCGTCCATGCTACGCAGGTACATGGTGAGCAAGCTCGCCCCGCCCCAAATGGTGGACATCCTCCAGGAAGTAACACGGACGTTGGAATACTGGCTCGCTAGAGCCCCCACCTGTCTGTGGAGGTAGTTGGAACGCTGGGGGAAGGGAAGAAAGGTATTGGGTAAATTAATAGAGGTCTACATGTTTACCTGGTCTACAGGTTGACCTGGTCTACAGGTTGACCTGGTCTACAGGTTGACCTGGTCTACATGTTTATCTGGTTTGCATGTTTACCTGGTCTACAGGTTGACCTGGTCTACAGGTTGACCTGGTCTGCAGGTTGACCTGGTCTGCAGGTTGACCTGGTTTGCAGGTTGACCTGGTCTGCAGGTTGACCTGGTTTGCATGTTTACCTGGTCTACAGGTTGACCTGGTCTGCAGGTTGACCTGGTCTGCAGGTTGACCTGGTCTACAGGTTTACCTGGTCTACATGTTTACCTGGTCTACATGTTTACCTGGTCTACAGGTTGACCTGGTCTACATGTTTACCTGGTCTACAGGTTGACCTGGTCTGCAGGTTGACCTGGTCTGCAGGTTGACCTGGTCTACAGGTTGACCTGGTCTACATGTTTACCTGGTCTACATGTTTACCTGGTCTACATGTTTACCTGGTCTGCAGGTTGACCTGGTCTACATGTACAATGCATTCGGAAAGTATTCAGACCCCTTGACTTTTTCCACATATTGTTACGTTACAGCCTTATTCTAAAATGGATTAAATTGTTTTGTTTCCCCCCTCATCAATCTACACACAATAACTCATAATGACAAAGCAAAAACAGGAAATATCACATTTACACAAGTATTCAGACCCTTTACTCAGTACTTTGTTGAAGCACCTTTGGCAGCGACTACAACCTTGAGTCTTCTTGGGTATGACGCTACAAGCTTGGCACACCTGTATTTGGGGAGTTTCTCCCATTCTTCTCTGCAAATCCTCTCAAGCTCTGTCAGGTTGGATGGGGATCGTCGCTGCACAGCTATTTTCAGTTCTTTCCAGAGATGGTCGATCGGGTTCATGTCTGGGTTCTGGCTGGGCCACTCAAGGACATTCAGAGGTGAATGTCCAGACATGACGCTTGGCATTCAGGCCAAAGAGTTCGATCTTGGTTCCATCAGACCAGATAATCTTGTTTCTCATGGTCTGAGAGTCCTTTAGGTGCCTTTTGGCAAACTCCAAGCGGGCTGTCATGTGCCTTGTACTGAGGAGTGACTGCCGTCTGGCCACTCTACCATAAAGGCCTGATTGGTGGAGTGCTGCAGAGATGGTTGTCCTTCTGGAAGGTTCTCCCATCTCCACAGAGGAACTCTGGAGCTCTGTCAGAGCGACCATTGGGTTCTTGGTCACCTTCCTGACCAAGGCCCTTCTCCCCCGATTGCTCAGTTTGTCCAGGCAGCCAGCTCTAGTAATTTTTTATTTGTATTTTATTTAACCTTTATTTAACTAGGCAAGTCAGTTAAGAACAAATTCTTATTTACAATGATGGCCTACACCAGCCAAACCCAGACGATGCTGGGCCAATTGTGCGCCGCCCTATTGGGCTCCCAATCACGTCCGGTTGTGATACAGCCTGGATTTGAACCAGGGTGTCTGTAGTGACGCCTCGAGCACTGAGATGCAGTGCCTTAGACCGCTGCCCCAAACTTCTTCCATTTAAGAATGATGGAGGCCACAGTGTTCTGACATGCACTGGCCACTGTGGGACCTTATATAGACAGGTGTGTGCCTTTCCAAATCATGTCCAATCAATTAAATTTACCACAGCTGGACTCCAATCAAGTTGTAGAAACATCTCAAGGATGATCAATGGAAACAGGATGCACCTGAGCTCAATTTCGAGTCTCATAGCAAAGGGTCTGAAGACTTTTTTTGTTAATAAATTTACTAAAATTTCTTAAAACCTGTTTTTGCTTTGTCATTATGGAGTATTGTATGTAAACTGATGAGGAAAACAATAAATGTAATCAATATTAGAATAATCCATGTGTAAAAAGTGAGAGTGTCTGAAAACTTTACGAATGCACTGTATATAGTAGTAGTGTGAGGTATGGCAGATGGTCTGTAGTAGTCTACATGTATATAATAGTAGTGTGAGGTGTGGTAGATGGTCTGTAGTAGTCTACATGTATATAGTAGTAGTGTGAGGTATGGTAGATGGTCTGTAGTAGTCTACATGTATATAATAGTAGTGTGAGGTATGGTAGATGGTCTGTAGTAGTCTACATGTATATAGTAGTAGTGTGAGGTATGGTAGATGGTCTGTAGTAGTCTACATGTATATAATAGTAGTGTGAGGTATGGTAGATGGTCTGTAGTAGTCTACATGTATATAGTAGTAGTGTGAGGTATGGTAGATGGTCTGTAGTAGTCTACATGTATATAGTAGTAGTGTGAGGTATGGTAGATGACCTTACCTGGTCTACATGTATATAGTAGTAGTGTGAGGTATGGCAGATGGTCTGTAGTAGTCTACATGTATATAGTAGTAGTGTGAGGTATGGCAGATGGTCTGTAGTAGTCTACATGTATATAGTA
>NC_052309.1:91483096-91503096 GCF_016432855.1 Salvelinus namaycush | reverse complement strand
GGTCATAGTCGACAACTTCTGGGTTCTCTATGACAGAGCCAAAGACTATGTCAACAGGCAGTCTTGGCGTCCTCCCAAACATTAGCAGGAAAGGGGCAAAGCCTGTGGTCTCGTGGATTGTACAATTGTACGCAAACGTGAGGGACTTCAGCGCCTGAGGCCATCTGTGCTTTGCTCTCGTTGGCAGGGCCCGGATCATGTTTCCCAATGTCCTATTCATCCTTTCGCAGGACCCGTTCCCCATCGGATGGTACGGCGTGGTGTGAGACTTCTGAACACCTGCAACACTCAACAGTTCGGCTATTAAAGCGCTCTCGAAGTTGGCTCCCTGGTCTGAGTGTATACGGCGAGGCATCCCGTAGACACAGAAATAGTTGTTCCACAACTGATGAGCTACTGACTTAGCAGACTGGTTCGGACACAAGAAGGCATGAGCCAATTTGGTAAAGTGGTCAGTAACAACGAGCACATCCAAGGACTTGTTTGAAGAATCTTCTGCAGACCAGAAGTCTATGCACACTAGTTCAAGAGGCTCGGTTGTTATTATGCTCTCAAGAGGAGCTCTTGCTTCCGGATCAGGAGTCTTGCTCACGACGCATCTCCTGCAGCACTTCACATATGCCTTTACCTCCCTCTCCAGGCCATGCCAGAAGAACCTCTGTCTTGTCAGGTAGACTGTTCTCTGTTGGCCCTGGTGACCAGCTTCATCATGGACACCCTTCAACACCATTGCTTTCATGGAGGCTGGAACCACATACAGATACGTTTTCCTCTTTGTAACCACATTCCTTGAAACACGATACAGTACACCCATCTTCATGGTCAACTTGTCCCAACTTCTGAGAAGACACAAAACCTCAACAGTCTCATGGGAACGCTCTCTCCGGGATGGCCTTCTCCCCCTCTCCACAAAGAAGATCACTCTGCTGATCACGTTGTCATCACGCTGCTTACTCATCAGTCGGTCATGTGGCAGAACATCGACATCGGTCTGCTCTGATGGCATAACAGCCTGTGGAAGCTGTGGCAACAGCAGTGCATGTGAGCCCACTTCATCCCCCCAGCACCTGTGTGAATGAAGAACAGCTGCAACTTCATGTCTTGATAAAGCACCAGATGGGGGGTCAACAGTAGCCTGACAGCTAATGACCACTTCGTTGGAGTCAGAGGATTTGTCAAAGGGGTGGCTGGACCAGCGAAACACATCTTGCACTCTGTCTGTGCGCACAGCGTCGGCTTCAGCTAGTAAGGTCTCGTACGGGACCCTTGTCAGGCGATGGAGTGCACTGGGTCGTACGAAGGGCTCTCTGCTCAAAGCATCTGCAACAACATTTATTTTTCCAGGGATGTACTTGATGTCAAACTCGTACGGTGCCAGCTTGGCGACCCATCTCTGTTCACAAGCATCAAGCTTTGCTTTGGTCAGAATGTATGTCAAGGGATTATTATCCGTCCATACCGTGAACTGCTGTCCCCGTAGCCAGTGGTGGAACTTGTCACAGATAGCCCATTTCATGGCAAAGAACTCGAGCCTGTGCGCAGAATACCTCGACTGCGCATAACTGAGGGACTTGCTCGCGAAGGCTATAGGTCTCGCTGTAGCTCCCTGTTCCTGCACCTGGGACAGCACAGCACCTAAGCCATTGCTGGACGCATCCACCGAGAGTAGAAAGGGTTTTTCGAAGTTGGGGTGGGCCAACAAAACCTGGTCCAGTAAGGCTTGCTTTAGCTGGAATAAGGCCTGTCTGCATTCTGTTGTCCAGTCGGCAGCCGTCAACTTCCTGACAGGTGAGAGTCGCTTCTTTTTCCAGCGTGGAGCCTTGTGTCCAGTAGTCAATCCAAAGAGAGGCTTTGCAATGGTCGAGCAACCTTCAATGAACTGTTGATAATACACCACCATCCCAAGGAATGACCTCAATTTCTTCTGAGATGGAATGTCAGTGCCATCTTCCATCAGATCAGCTTCTGTTACTCCTGTAATGGCCTTCACCTTCTCAGGGTCTGTAGCTACACCATCCGCGCTAATGATATGCCCCAGAAACTTCACAGACCTCTGCAGAAAGTTACACTTTTTTGGCGCCAACTTCAGGTTGTGAGCCTTGAGACGCTCAAAAACCATTTCCAGGCGCTGTATAGCCAGATCTTCAGTGGGCGCATAGACCAAGACATCGTCAAGGTAACACAGCAGGCTAAGAAAGTTCTGATCCCCAAAGATGTTTAGCATCATCCTCATAAAGGTTGCAGGACTATTACATAACCCCTGTGGCATACGATTGTATTCGTACAATCCAAATGGCGACGTAAAAGCTGTGAATCTCCGGTCATCCTCATGCACTTCCACATTGTAGTAGCCAGAGGTAAGGTCCATTGTCGAGAAAAAGGCATTTCCACCTAAAGCAGCCAGCGCGTCAGCCTGGTGAGGGAATGGGTGGGCGTCTTTGATGGTGCGAGCATTGAGCAAACGAAAATCAGTACAGAGTCTCAGGTCTCCAGACTTCTTCCATACAAGGACAAGGGGAGAGGCGAACTCACTACTAGACTTCCTTATGATTTCACGTTCTTCCATCTCATTCAATGCTTGTTTGAGCTTCTCATAATGATTTGGTGAAAGGCGTCGGTAGGGCATCCGAAAGGGTTTCTCATCACTCAGTTGAATGCGGTGAAGACATCCGGAAGCTTTTCCACAATCCAACTTGTGCCTGGAAAAAATAGACTGGTACTCAGCTATGAGCTGGATGAGTTTCTTCTTACCAGCAGGAGACGCTTGACAGGAGTCGACATCAATATCAGACAAACCTAAGTCACGTAAGACCTCAGGATCGCTTGAACTGTCAGGTCCGTCAGTATCGTGAAGTTGGCTGGAACCGTCATCAGTCAGTGTCAAGTCATCTTGGCAGTCAGTGAGTATATCAGCCGTTCTCTGCACTTGCTGCTGTAAAGCTGCTGATGAATCATCATTCACACACGAACAGTCAAAGTCCTCTAGAGCCATGCAAGGAAAGACATCGGCTAGAGTGGCGTTTCGTCTCAATGTCACGGTCTTCTGAGAAGGGTTTATCACTCTAACAGGGAGCCACCCATCCCCCCGCAATAGAGCTACTGTCCTCCCTACTAGTATTGACCTTGGTGTTGACCTTGAACTGCTGGGCTCAATGAGAACAGCACTGCCCGCTGATAGATTCTGAGTGTTTCGTAGTCTGCCCCAGACTAAGTGCTCCTGCATAGGCTCTAGAGTCACCGCCCCTTTTAGTCTCACAGTTCCAACTTTGTCAGGTACTTCACTGTCTCTCCATCTCTCCACATTAGCCATCATATTGATTAGCTTGCTCTCCTCACCCCCGTCACACCCAGGAGTATAAACCCTCTTCCAGAGATCTCCATCCGTCTTCAGGTGGCGAATCAAGTGCTTTAGGAGATTGCTGCCCAAGATGAGGTCATCACTCTGGCCTTCAACCACCAGTGTAGGCACGGCAACTACACATCCGTACACCTCCATCTCCAGCTCACATACTCCCAAAGGCTTCGTCTTCAACCCACCACAACCAACCAAGACTACCTCTGTAGGACTCAATGGACTTTTCAACACTCCTGCACGCAACAGTTCAGGTAAGACCCTAGAGCTCAAGGTACAAGCCATGGATCCACTGTCAAGCATAGCTCTCACTTCCACTTCTCCTCCTATTAACACCTTGGCATAAAATAAATCATCATGTGCGGAAAGCCTCTGTGTGTTCTGCATTATGATACTCTTCTCAGTCTCCATTTTGTCACAAACACTTTTATATACAAACTCCAAATCAACAGCTCTCACCGATGGGGACTCTACAAAAGGCCCAACACTCTCCCCTTCTACATGCAGGCCTACTAGTTTTCCGGGAGCTGAGCAGTGGTTACTGTAGGGACTCCACCAGCTGTGCTCAGAGCTGCGGCCTTGGGGCACTGAGAGCGTGCGTGGCCAGCTACATGACAAAGAAAGCAGAGGTGATTGGCCCTGCAGTGAAAGTAAGTATCATGTCCAGCATCCCCGCACACGTTACATGGCCCATTAGACTTCACTTTGCTCCTATTCCCTTTCTGGAACCTATGGTCAGACTGTTGTGGTCTCTGCTCCAGCACACGCTCCAGCATTGCAAGGATACGTTCCATCGGCTCAGCTGAGCCCTGAATTGTCTGGGCTGGGTAAGGCAACGTATTGGGTACTTCCATGTGGGGCCTCACAGCAGGCATGGTGATCGGCATGACAGCACCAACTTCCTGCTTCATTGTTGTGATGGCTGGGGTCACCTTAGATAAGTAAGAGTACCTCTGCTCCCTCCTGTATTCATCCAGCCTCTCATGAACATCTGCAGCAGTCCACTGCTGTAATGGCTTGCACTTAAAGATAAGGGACAGTTCAGCGTTAGGGCAATGTCTGATGAACATGACTGTGAGCTCACGAGATGGGTCTTCAACACTCTTTTTCTGTCTCTTTAGACAATCTTCAGCAACCTCCATAGCCCTGTTCAGTCTGAGCCAATATTCAAATGGTTGTTCATCAGTCAGAGGTAATGTGGCATAAAAGTCAGCGAGGGGCATGCTTGAAAAAGCAGTGTCACTAAAATGTTGTTTCAGTATGTCAAAGATGGGACTCGGGCCTTTAGATAAATCAACGGAGGGATTGCTGCGTATGCCAACTTTAACAACATCGCGGGCCCTTCCCATAAGCCTACCCATAACCTCAACAGCTTGGTCCATCACAGATACATCCCTCTTACGCATGTAAACCATGACCATATCCTCCCACTCATGCACTGTGCACTTTTCAGAGCCATCCCCCCGAAAGTACACCGGTTCCCTGATATCAGACTTCAATACCAGGTTCAGGCCTGACACATCCAAACCCCTAGAGCTGCATGCATTCCCCATAACATTGTCCCCAACATGTCCAACAATTGCCTTTGACTCCAAACAGGAGGCAATGTTCTCCCCAATGGAATGACCAATCTGCTGTACTATGTCTGCTATGAAATCCATGGAGACCTCCCCACTCCCTGTATTTGGCAAAACTCTGTCATACACATCCTTGGGCGTTTCCATGGGTACACTATCATCAAAACTCCCAAAACCCTCCAGTTTAGGCATAGGTGTAGAAGCAACTGGAATTTTGCCTGAACCCCTACCAACAGATGGTGACAGATTAAATGACAGGAAACCCCTACCTCTCCCAACACCTTCCATTTTAACAATGGGAAATCAACACACTAATAAAAATGTAACTAGCAAAAAAAATGCATATATATATTTCTTTCTTTAACCTCACGTCAAAATCTAACCTATATCTAGTACACAGGTAAAACTCACCCTACTTATATCAGATATACATTAGAATTGCAAATAAACAAGTAACACAAAAGTTATATCGTTTATCTGTGAAGTGTCTCAGCCAGAGAAATCATCAATTTCGATAATAAAACGTTGGTGGCGCCCTCTTGTGGCGAAATGCGATATCGCACTATACTGCACCAGCAACGTCTTATCTGGTTCTTCAACGGCAACCACGGCGAAGTTCTGAGATGGAAATCCAGCGAAGGATGATCCGATCCAGAAGAACGGTCACGGCACCACTGTAACAGTACTCTTCTTGCGTTGTGTACAATCAATCCTCGACACGAATTCCAACGTGTAGCACCAGTCATGGAGATTTATTCTGATAGGAACAGCACAAAATTGCACGTCATGCAATGCACGGCTCACCATCCAACTCTGCACTCACGCACGTTGGTTTGGTGCTTGTTCACTGGGACGATTCTAACTGAAACATCCTCCCTCGTAAGCAAGCTACGCAAACCAGCCAATAAGATGCCATGTTGAGTAGGTGAAGGCAAGACAAAACTAAAACCAAAAACCCATTGGCTTAACAATAAAGTGGCAAGGGGAATCACCAATATAACCCTGTTACATACACACACACACACACACACACACATGTGAGTGTGCACACACACACTATCCTTCTCTACCATTGGTGGTTGGTGTAAGGTCTACCCTGTGTGTATAAATATCCCTCTCTCCCAGCACACCATGCGTCCCTGTCTAGGCCCCTCTCTGAGGAACGCAGGCAAGGCCTTACAGGGGAGCTACACTGGGGCGTTGTGAAAACAGTAGGTTTTTAACTTCCTGCTACACTGGGGTGTTGTGAAAACAGTAGGTTTTTAACTTCCTGCTACACTGGGGCGTTGTGAAAACAGTAGGTTTTTACCTTCCTGCTACACTGGGGCGTTGTGAAAACAGTAGGTTTTTACCTTCCTGCTACACTGGGGTGTTGTGAAAACAGTAGGTTTTTACCTTCCTGCTATACTGGGGCGTTGTGAAAACAGTAGGTTTTTAACTTCCTGCTACACTGGGGCGTTGTGAAAACAGTAGGTTTTTAACTTCCTGCTACACTGGGGCGTTGTGAAAACAGTAGGTTTTTAACTTCCTGCTACACTGGGGCGTTGTGAAAACAGTAGGTTTTTAACTTCCTGCTACACTGGGGCGTTGTGAAAACAGTAGGTTTTTAACTTCCTGCTACACTGGGGCGTTGTGAAAACAGTAGGTTTTTAACTTCCTGCTATACTGGGGCGTTGTGAAAACAGTAGGTTTTTAACTTCCTGCTACACTGGGGCTTTGTGAAAACAGTAGGTTTTTAACTTCCTGCTACACTGGGGCGTTGTGAAAACAGTAGGTTTTTAACTTCCTGCTATACTGGGGCGTTGTGAAAACAGTAGGTTTTTAACTTCCTGCTACACTGGGGCGTTGTGAAAACAGTAGGTTTTTAACTTCCTGCTACACTGGGGCGTTGTGAAAACAGTAGGTTTTTAACTTCCTGCTACACTGGGGCGTTGTGAAAACAGTAGGTTTTTAACTTCCTGCTACACTGGGGCGTTGTGAAAACAGTAGGTTTTTAACTTCCTGCTACACTGGGGCGTTGTGAAAACAGTAGGTTTTTACCTTCCTGCTACACTGGGGTGTTGTGAAAACAGTAGGTTTTTACCTTCCTGCTACACTGGGGTGTTGTGAAAACAGTAGGTTTTTAACTTCCTGCTACACTGGGGTGTTGTGAAAACAGTAGGTGTTTAACTTCCTGCTACACTGGGGCGTTGTGAAAACAGTAGGTTTTTAACTTCCTGCTACACTGGGGCGTTGTGAAAACAGTAGGTTTTTACCTTCCTGCTACACTGGGGCGTTGTGAAAACAGTAGGTGTTTAACTTCCTGCTACACTGGGGCGTTGTGAAAACAGTAGGTGTTTAACTTCCTGCTACACTGGGGTGTTGTGAAAACAGTAGGTTTTTACCTTCCTAGGTTTTTACCTGCCCACTACTACTACTACTACTGCATCTCAGTGCAAGAGGTGTCACTACAGTCCCTGGTTCTAATCTGCATTGTTGAATACGGGCTCGTAAGTAAGAATTTCAGGGTAAAGTCTACACCTGTTGTATTTGGCACATATGACAAATACTATTTTATTTTAGGTTTTTACCTTCCTGCTACGCTGGACATTAAGCTTTAGCCCTAGGACAACCCAGCCAACTAGCCAGCCAGCCAACACTATTCAGCCAACTAGCCAGCCAGCCAACACCGTCACGGGCTTCATCAAAAAGTGTATCAACGACGTCGTCCCCACAGTGACCATAGATAAGTATCAAAGGCCATGGATTACAGGCAGTATCCGTGCTAAAAGCTAGAGCTAGCACTTTGAAGGAAAAATGACATGGACATTGACTCTTATAAGAAAGCCTGCTACGACCTCTGATGAGCCATCAAATATCCTACTACACCAGCTTCGACGCTCGTTGGATGTGGCAGGTTTTGCAGACTATTACAGACTACAAAGGGAAATCCAGTCATGATTTGCCCAATGACACAAACCTCCCAGACTAGCTGAAGGCCTTCTATGCTCGCTTCGAGGCAAACAACACTGAGCCAGGCATGAGAGCCCCTGCTGTCCCGTACAACTGTGTGATCTCGCTCTCCGTAGCCGATGTGAAAAAGACTTTTAAACAGGTTAACACTCGCAAGGCCTCTGGGCCAGATGGAATACCAGGGCGTGTTCTCAGAGCATACGCAGATCAGCTGGCAAGTGTTTTCACAGCCATTTTCAACATTTCTTAGTCCCAGTTTGTAATCCCAACATGTTTCAAGCAGACCAACATTGTCTCTGTTCCTAAAAACTCAAAGGTAACCTGTCTAAATGACTATTGTCCCGTAGCACACCCTGGACCCACTCCAATTCACATACCGCCCCAACAGATCCACAGATGGCGCAATCTCTATTGCACTCTACACTGCTCTCTCCCACCTAGACAAGAGGAATACCTATGTGAGAATGCTTTTTATTGACTACAGCTCAGCGTTCAACACCATAGTCCCCTCGAAGCTCATCACCAAGCTCGGGACCCTGGGACTGAACACCTCCCTCTGCAACTGGATCCTGGACTTTCTGACGAGCCGCCCCCAGGTGGTGAGGGTAGGTAACAACACATCTGCCACGATGTCCCTCAACATGTGGGCCCCTCAGGGGTGTGTGCTTAGTCCCCTCCTGTACTCTCTCTTCACCCACGACTGTGTGGTAACGCACAACTCCAACACCATTATCAAGTTTGCTGACACAACGGTGGTAGGCCTGATCACCGACGACAATGAGACAGCCTACAGGGAGGATGTCAGAGACCTGGAGCTGATCGAGGACTAAAGGAAATGGAGGGGCGAGCACACACCCATCCACATCAACGGGGCAGTAGTGGGCTCCCGAGTGGCGCAGCGGTCTAAGGCACTGCAGCGGTATAAGGCACTGCATCTCAGTGCAAGAGGCATCACTACAGTCCCTGGTTCTAATCTGCATTGTTGAATACGGGCTCGTAAGTAAGCATTTCAGGGTAAAGTCTACACCTGTTGTATTCGGCACATATGACAAATACAATTTTATTTTATTTGAGGTTTTTACCTTCCTGCTACGCTGGACATTTAACTTTAGCCCTAGGACAACCCAGCCAACTAGCCAGCCAGCCAACACTAGTCACCCAGGCAGCCAGCCAAAACCAGCCAGCCAGCACCATCCAGTCATTCTAAAGCTATAGATATCCTCTCCTCTCCCTTACTGCATCATCAAAGAGACGTATAATCATATAAATTAAACGCAGAATCTAAACCTTAAACTTTCTGGGCGGTTGGATGACAGAGTCTATCTTTAGTCAAGCTCTGCCCCCCCCCCACACACACACAGGCTTTACTCAGCACTTCTCTATCTAACTCCTGTACTAACTAGTGTGTAATTACACTGGCTTGGCGTGGGCACTGCCCTATAGTGAGTAGAGTAGTATACGCTGCAGCTCAAATGGCACCCTATGTCCTATATAGTGCACTACTTTTTACCAGAGTGTAGTATAAAGTGAACAAGGTGGTGTTTGGGACACAGCCATAGAGCAGTGCATGTGGTGGAATGTTCCCTAAATAGATCAGGCACTGGCAAGGCAGCCTCCCTGGGGAGTTCTAGACGGAACCCTCGGGAGAGCCCTGACTTCTGTCTCCAGGGTGACAAATACTCTTTCCCTCCCTCTGTCTTTCTCTTCCCTCTGGGGATGGCGAGGTGACAAGGAGAAAAGACAAGGAGAGGATACAAGGAGAGGAGACAAGGGGAGGAGACACGGCGAGGAGACTAAGCAAGGAGGAAAGGATAGGTGACAAGGAGGGGAGACAAGGAGAGGTGACAAGGGGAGGAGACAAGGGGAGGAGACTAAGCAAGGAGGAAAGGGTAGGAGACATGGAGAGGAGACAAGGAGCGGAGACACGGCAAGGAGACAAGGATAGGTGACAAGGAGGGTAGACAAGGAGAGGTGACAAGGGGAGGAGACAAAGATATATGACAAGGATAGGAGACAAGGAGAGGAGACAAGGTAAGGAAACAAGTATGACTGTGGCGGTCATGTAATTCTGGATGAGGGTAATTGTCCAGCCAAGTGACTGTGGTCTCTGTCCTAACCGTTCAAATAGCAACAAAAAAGTAATAACATGTAGACATTTTTAGACGCGCATGTTCTCCTTTCCTCCTCCACTCATGACCGCATGTGCTGACATAGAAATAGAATGAATAGAGTGAGAGGTTCCAAGCCCGTTCTATTCATTATGTTACAGGGCTGTGACGGTCATGGTACTTTGGATGATGGTGATTGGCCAGCCAAATGGCCGCGGTCGCTGTAATAACCGTTTGAAATAGCATTTATTTCTTATATTTACACTGAACAGAAATATAAAGGAAACATGTCAAGTGTTTCATGAGCTGAAGTAAAAGATCCCAGAAACGTTCCGTACGCACAAAAAGCTTATTTCTCTCTAATTTTGTGCAAAAATTGAAAGACAGAGGGAGGGAAAGAGTACTTCAGGACTCTCCCGAGGGTTCCGTTTACACTAGTACACCGCATTGTACGAGAGTTTCTTGGCAATTTCTCGCATGGAATAGCCTTCATTTCTCAGAACAAGAATAGACTGACGAGTTTCAGAAGACAGTTCTTTGTTTCTGGACATTTTGAGCCTGTAATCGAACCCACAAATGCTGATGCTCCAGATACTCAACATAATTGCAAAAGGGTTTTCTAATGATCAATTAGCCTTTTAAAATGATACACTTGGATTAGCTAACACAACGTTCCATTGGAACACAGGAGTGATGGTTGCTGATAATGGGCCTCTGTACGCCTAATCTATTCCATTAAAAATCAGCTGTTTCCCGCTACAATAGTCATTTACAAAAAAAAGTTACATTATTTTACAAGGAAAGTCAGTTAAGAACAAATTCTTATTTTCAATGACGGCCTAGGAACAGTGCCTTGTTCAGGGGCAGAACAACAGATGTTCACCTTGTCAGCTCAGGGATTCAATCTTGCAACCTTTCGGTTACTAGTCCAATACTCTAACCACTAGGCTACCTGCCACCCCGTCTACACTGTATTTCTGATCAATTTGATGTTATTTTAATGGACAAAAAAAAGCTTTTCTTTCAAAAACAAGGACATTTCTAAGTGACCCCAAACTTTTGAACGGTAATGTACGTTTTGATTGTACATGTTATATTTTGTAATAACTCACTATTGCTTCTAGGTAATGTATCACAGAGGCCTTTCTAGTACAGTACCTTCAAGAAGGTATTCACACCCCTTGAGTTTTACCACATTTTGTTGTGTTACCGCCTGAATATAAAATGGATTAAATATATATTTTATGTCACTGATCTACACACAACACCCCCATCATGTCAAAGTGGAATTATGTTTTTAGAAATGTTTTATATATTTATTAAAAATGAAAAGCTGAAATGTCTTGAGTCAATAAGTGTAACCCTTTTGTTATGTCAAGCCCACATCAGTTCAGGAGTGCTGAACAAGTGACATAATAAGTCACATGAATTCACTCTGACTGCAATATTATGTGTTGAACACGATTTTTTAAATGGCCGCCTCATCTCTGTACCCCACACATACTATTATCTACACGTCTAATCAGAATCAGAATCCCACGCTCAAAGTATATAAGAAAAGCTTGCTTTTATATAATAAAAAGCTTGAAAAAGGTAGTGGAATGGAGTAATGTCTTAGTGTAGGGTGGGAGGAATACAATACACTCCCTTGTATGCGGTACAAATCACACTATTGTCAGAGCACCTCCTGGAAGAATATGAATTAGGCTGTTTGAGAAGGTTTGATTCCTAAGCAACCTGCCTACACATTGTTGGAAGAACAATACACCGATTTAGCTGCTGTAGTAGGTCCAAGCTTTGTGCTGGAAAACCTTGGTAGTGCATGGATGAAGTACGCATTGTGAATTTCCTTTCTTTATCGGGTTCAGACCAAAGCCTACCTCTCAATTAAAAGAATATAGATACACTGAGTGTACAAAACATTAGGAACACCTCTCTAATATTGAGTTGCACCCCCGTTTGCCCTCAGAACATCCTCAATTTGTCGGGGCATGAACTCTACAAGGTGTTGAAAGCATTCCACAGGGATGCTGGCCCATGTTGACTCCAATGCTTCCCACAGTTGTGTCAAGGTGGCTGGATGTCCTTTGGGTGGTGGACCATTCTTGATACACACAGGAAACTGTTGAGCGTGAAAACCCCAGCCGCGTTGCAGTTCTTGACACAAACTGGTGCGCCTGGCACCTGCTACCATACCCGGTTCAAAATCACTTAAATATTTTGTCTTGCCCATTCACCCTCTGAATGGCTCACATACACAATCCATGACTCAATTGTCTCAAGGCTTAAAAATCCTTCTTCAACCTGTCTCATCTACACTGATTGAAGTGGATTTAACAAGTGACATCAATAAGGGATCATAGCTTTGACCTGGATTAATTCCTAATATTTTGGATATACACACTCAGTGTATATCCCCTCTGTAAATGGTACATTCCCCCTGTAATCAGCCTCTAATCCAGAGTTGTATGTTTTATGTTTATTGCTCTGATATTGTCTATTCTGTTTTATGTCTGTGTGGACTTGTGTCTGTGTTCTGTTTGTCTATTGTCTATTACTGGCAGCACCTTGTCACTAAGGCAGCACCTTCTCACTGAGGCAGCACCTTCTCACTGAGGCAGCACCTTGTCACTAAGGCAGCACCTTGTCACTAAGGCAGCACCTTCTCACTGAGGCAGCACCTTGTCACTAAGGCAGCACCTTGTCACTAAGGCAGCACCTTCTCACTGAGGCAGCACCTTGTCACTGAGGCAGCACCTTGTCACTAAGGCAGCCCCTTCTCACTAAGGCAGCACCTTGTCACTAAGGCAGCACCTTCTCACTGAGGCAGCACCTTCTCACTAAGCCAGCACCTTGTCACTAAGGCAGCCCCTTCTCACTAAGGCAGCACCTTCTCACTGAGGCAGCCCCTTCTCACTGAGGCAGCACCTTCTCACTAAGGCAGCCCCTTCTCACTAAGGCAGCACCTTCTCACTAAAGGCAGCACCTTGTCACTAAGGCAGCACCTTGTCACTAAGGCAGCACCTTGTCACTGAGGCAGCCCCTTCTCACTGAGGCAGCCCCTTCTCACTGAGGCAGCCCCTTCTCACTAAGGCAGCCCCTTCTCACTAAGGCAGCCCCTTCTCACTAAGGCAGCACCTTGTCACTAAGGCAACACCTTGTCACTAAGGCAACACCTTGTCACTAAGGCAGCACCTTGTCACTAAGGCAGCACCTTGTCACTAAGGCAGCACCTTGTCACTAAGGCAGCACCTTGTCACTAAGGCAGCACCTTGTCACTAAGGCAGCACCTTCTCACTAAGGCAGCCCCTTCTCACTAAGGCAGCACCTTCTCACTGAGGCAGCCCCTTCTCACTGAGGCAGCACCTTCTCACTAAGGCAGCCCCTTCTCACTAAGGCAGCACCTTCTCACTAAGGCAGCCCCTTCTCACTAATGCAGCCCCTTCTCACTAAGGCAGCACCTTGTCACTAAGGCAGCACCTTGTCACTAAGGCAGCACCTTGTCACTGAGGCAGCCCCTTCTCACTGAGGCAGCCCCTTCTCACTGAGGCAGCACCTTCTCACTAAGGCAGCCCCTTCTCACTAAGGCAGCCCCTTCTCACTAAGGCAGCCCCTTCTCACTAAGGCAGCCCCTTCTCACTAAGGCAGCCCCTTCTCACTAAGGCAGCACCTTCTCACTAAGGCAGCACCTTCTCACTAAGGCAGCACCTTGTCACTAAGGCAGCACCTTGTCACTAAGGCAGCACCTTGTCACTAAGGCAGCACCTTGTCACTAAGGCAGCCCCTTGTCACTAAGGCAGCCCCTTGTCACTAAGGCAGCCCCTTCTCACTAAGGCAGCCCCTTCTCACTAAGGCAGCCCCTTCTCACTAAGGCATCACCTTCTCACTAAGGCAGCACCTTCTCACTAAGGCAGCACCTTCTCACTAAGGCAGCACCTTCTCACTAAGGCAGCACCTTGTCACTAAGGCAGCCCCTTGTCACTAAGGCAGCCCCTTGTCACTAAGGCAGCCCCTTGTCACTAAGGCAGCCCCTTGTCACTAAGGCAGCCCCTTGTCACTAAGGCAGCCCCTTGTCACTAAGGCAGCCCCTTGTCACTAAGGCAGCCCCTTGTCACTAAGGCAGCCCCTTGTCACTAAGGCAGCACCTTGTCACTAAGGCAGCACCTTCTCACCGAGGTACATTCCCGGTGTACTTGGGGAATAGGTGATTATGATACAGTGCACTACTTTTCACCAGGAGCCGTAGGTCTCTATATAGGTAATATGGTTCCATTTGGGATGCATTCACTATGAGACTCACCTTCTATGGTGCAGTATCGAGGGACGGTCTCCGGCATCAGTGTCCTCTCCTTGTGTCTGCAGTACACCTCAGCTATCTGCTGACGACACTCCTTGGTCTTGGCTCTTGACAGAGCCGAGATGGCCTCCTTCCCACTGATCTCACACTGGTGCTTCTCCCTCCGCTGCCCCCGCACAGGAGCCGCAGTCACCGACTTCCTGGGTTGGTGATGTCGCTGATGCTGATTGGATGTTTTGATGGAGGGAGAGGGGGAAGGTCTAGCGGGTTTAGTGGCTAGCTGGGAGTGTGGTTTGGGTCGTTTGTGTGCGTGGCTATCTTTAAGTCCTGCTCCTCTGGGCTGCTGTGGAGGAAGAGGGTACTGCTGAATAATCTTGTTGACCTCATTGGGCAAGGCCTTTCCCAGAATGCCTTGCCTTAGGGCCTTGTCCGGTTTGTGTTTGGCGGCGTTTCCTGCCATTCGCTGGCGCTGAGACAGTGACCGCGCCCCGAGGTTGCTGTTGCTGTCAACAACAGTGTCAAAGTCTTTGGGGACCGAGTTCTCATTGTTGTTACTATCCAGGAGGACTTTCTCCTTGGGACGCCAGGATTGGTAGCCCTCCTGGAGGAGAGAGAGAGAGGAGGAGAGGGAGAGAGGGAGTACGGGGAGGGAGAGGGGAGGGAGGGAGAGAGGGAGTACGGGGAGGGAGAGGGGAGAGAGGGGGAGGAGGGAGAGAGAGAGTCAGTCAGTGTAACAATAGGAAAATAGATTATACTGAGTTCTGTAGGACAGAGACAGAGAGAATGAGTACTGCACACTGCCCGATCCCATCTGGACAAGAGGAATACCTATGTAAGAATGCTGTTCATTGACTACAGCTCAGCATTCAACACCATAGTACCCTCCAAGCTCATCATTAAGCTTGAGGCCCTGGGTCTCAACCCCGCCCAATGCAATTGGGTTCTGGACTTTCTGACGGGCCGCCCCCAGGTGGTGAAGGTAGGAAACAACATCTCCACTTTGCTGATCCTCAACACTGGGGCCCCATAAGGGTGCATTCTCAGCCCTCTCCTGTAATCCCTGTTCACCCATGACTGCGTGGCCACGCACGCCTCCAACTGTGAGGGGTTCAGATCACAGACAGGCAATAATATTAAAAAGTATTTAGATAAAGAATTTTTAAAAACTGTAGAAAATAAAAAACAGCAAATCAACAGTAAATCATTTAATGAAATAAGAAGTCTAATTGTTCTGTCTGTCCCGTCTCCCCCCTCCCCTTTAGGTGCCACCCATTCCCACCTCCCTCCCCCTTCTCTTTAGGTGCCACCCATTCCCCCCTCTCCCTGGCTGTCTGTCTGTTTTGCTGACTGGCTGGCAGGCAGGCCGTCTGTCGGTCTGTCTGTCAGCTTGGCTGGCTGTTTGGCTGTCTGTCTGCCTGCCTGTCTACCTGCTTGGATGTCTGTCTGTTTGCCTGCTTGTCTGTCTGCTTGGCTATCTATGTGTCTGTCTGTCTGCCCTTGTGTATCATGTGATCAAGCATGGGGAACGCTGTCACTCATAAGATATGTCTGGGACTCTGACACAGGGGTTACAGTGTGTGAGTGTGTGTGGAGGGAGAGCGTCAGCAGCAGTGCTATATGATCTGGTCCTGGTATGCCATGTACACAGACCAGCCCTTTCCAGGAATATCAATCTAGTTCTGTACTTAGGAATGAAAGGTTCCATCTGCCCACAAATATACATGCATTTTTTTTATTTTACCTTTATTTAACTAGGCAAGTTAGTTAAAAACAAATTCTTATTTTCAATGACAGCCTACCGGGAACAGTGGGTTAACTGCCTTGTTCAGGGGTAGAACAACAGATTTTTACCTTGTCAGCTCGGGGATTCAATCTTGCAACCTTTCGGTTTACAAGTCCAATGCTCTAACCACTAGGCTACCTGCCGCCCCAATGCAGCATACAGACACAGTATAGACAGTCTTCAGAATAGTGTACAGACACGTCAACTTCCACACACACACAGGGCTGTGTGAGTCTCGTCTAGGCAGGTTATTTCTGGTGGTACTAGAAAAGAGATCCGGTCCAACATTCTGATAAACTATCTTTACTGCTGTACCACCTGCTACAATCATATCACACAGACACACACATGGACACGGATACATAGACACACACACACGGACACGGATACACACACACACACACACACACACACACACACACACACACACACACACACACACACATGGACACGGATACACAGACACACACACAAATGGGAGCAACTCAATATTAGGAAGGTGTCCTTAATGTTTTGTACACTCAGTGTATATTACTAAAGTACATTTAAGATCTGATCAAACTGACCAAGCAGAGACGTTAAAGAAAACGTTAGCTAGCTAGCTGATAGCATCCAGATGAGACTGATACAGACTCAACTCTTGTCACGCCCTGACCTATGTTTTCTGTATTATTTTGGTCAGGTCAGGGTGTGACGAGGGTGGGTATGCTTGTTTGTCTTGTCTAGGGTTTTTGTATGTCTAGGGGTGTTTGTTAGCCTAGGTATATTGTAGGTCTATGGTGGCCTGAATTGGTTCCCAATCAGAGACAGCTGTTTATCGTTGTCTCTGATTGGGGATCCTATTTAGGTTAACATTTTCCATTTTGGTTTTGTGGGTAGTTGTCTATGTGTAGTTGCATGTCAGCACTCGTTTGATTAGCTTCACGTTCGTTTTGTTATTTTGTTAGTTTGTTTAGTGTTCTTCATTAATAAAAGAAGAATGTATTCACATCCCGCTGCGCCTTGGTCTCCTCACTACAACGAACGTGACAGAACTACCCACCAAAAGAGGACCAAGCAGCGTGGTTACCTGGAGAGTTGGACATGGGAGGAAATCCTGGAAGGCAAGGGACCCTGGGGACAGACGAGAGAACATCGCCGTCCTGAGGAGGTGGCACAGCGGAGCAGGCACGAGAGGGGCACACGAGGAGTTTGGCTCAGTCAGATTGTAGACCTGAGCCGACTCCCCGTGCTTACGGGGTGGAGCGTCGTACTGGTCAGGCACCGTGTTATGCGGTGGAGTGCACGGTGTCTCCAGTGCGCGTTCACAGCCCGGTACACTACATCACAGCTCCTCGTATCGGCCGGGCTAGAGTGGGCATCGAGCCAGGAGGGATGGTGCCGGCTTAGCGCATCTGGTCTCCAGTGAGTCTCCTCGGCTCGGGTTATCCTGCGCCAGCCCTACGCACGTTGTCCCCGGTTCGCCAGCACAGCCCAGTGCGGCCTGTTCCAGCTCCCCGCACTTGCCGGGCTACAGGTATCCAGCCAGGACGAGTTGTGCTAGCTCCACGCTCCAGACCTCCGGTACGCCTCCACGGTCCAGGGTATCCTGCGCTGGCCCTGCGCAAGGTGTCTCCAATGCGCCTGCACAGCCCAGTGGGTCCTGTGTCAGCGCCTCGAACGTGCTGGGCTGAAGTGGGTATCCAGCCAGGAGGGGTTGTGCCCGCTCCACGAACGAAGCCTCCAGTGATGATCCATGGCACGAAGCCTCCAGTGATGATCCATGGCACGAAGCCTCCAGTGATGATCCATGGCACGAAGCCTCCAGTGATGATCCATGGCAAGAAGCCTCCAGTGATGATCCATGGCACGAAGCCTCCAGTGATGATCCATGGCAAGAAGCCTCCTGTATGTCTCTCCACTCCAGAGACGGTCTCCAGTCCGGAGCCTCCAGCGACGCCCTCCAGTCCGGAGCCTCCAGTGTCGCCCTCCAGTCCGGAGCCTCCAGCGACGATCTCCAGTCCGGAGCCTCCAGAGACAATCTCCATTCCGGAGCCTCCAGCGACGGCCTCCAGTCCGGAGCCTCCAGCGTCGATCTCCAGTCCGGAGCCTCCAGCGACGATCCCCAGTCCGGAGCCTCCAGCGACGGCCTCCAGTCCGGAGCCTCCAGCGTCGATCTCCAGTCCGGAGCCTCCAGCGACGATCCCCAGTCCGGAGCCTCCAGCGACGATCCCCAGTCCAGGGCCTCCAGCGACGGTCCCCAGCCCGTCTGAAGTTTGCCAATGACCATCTGGATGATCCAGAGGAGGAATGGGAGAAGGTCATGTGGTTTGATGAGACAAAAATAGAGCTTTTTGGTCTAAACTCCACTCGCCGTGTTTGGAGGAAGAAGAAGGATGAGTACAACCCCAAGAACACCATCCCAACCGTGAAGCATGGAGGTGGAAACATCATTCTTTGGGGATGCTTTTCTGCAAAGGGGACAGGACGACTGCACCGTATTGAGGGGAGGATGGATGGGGCCATGTATCGCGAGATCTTGGCCAACAACCTCCTTCCCTCAGTAAGAGCATTGAAGATGGGTCGTGGCTGGGTCTTCCAGCATGACAACGACCCGAAACACACAGCCAGGGCAACTAAGGAGTGGCTCCGTAAGAAGTATCTCAAGGTCCTGGAGTGGCCTAGCCAGTCTCCAGACCTGAACCCAATAGAACATCTTTGGAGGGAGCTGAAAGTCCGTATTGCCCAGCGACAGCCCCGAAACCTGAAGGATCTGGAGAAGGTCTGTATGGAGGAGTGGGCCAAAATCTCTGCTGCAGTGTGTGCAAACCTGGTCAAGAACTACAGGAAACGTATGATCTCTGTAATTGCAAACAAAGGTTTCTGTACCAAATATTAAGTTCTGCTTTTCTGATGTATCAAATACTTATGTCATGCAATAAAAGGCAAATTAATTACTTAAAAATCATACAATGTGATTTTCTGGATTTTTGTTTTAGATTCCGTCTCTCACAGTTGAAGTGTACCTATGATAAAGATTACAGACCTCTACATGCTTTGTAAGTAGGAAAACCTGCAAAATCGGCAGTGTTTCAAATACTTGTTCTCCCCACTGTACATACACTCACACACACACAAAAACAGAGGTGGCATTATATGTGTGTGTGTGTGTGTGTGTGTGTGTGTGTGTGTGTGTGTGTGTGTGTGTGTGTGTGTGTGTGTGTGTGTGTGTGTGTGTGTGTGTGTGTGTGTGTGTGTGTGTGTGTGTGTGTGTGTGTGTGTTTATTTTCCCTGTGTTACAGTTGCAGCTTTGACTGAACCAGGTACGGACAAACACACACACACACACACACACTGCTCTGCTGGGTAACACTCTCCCTACACGCAGCAACGCAGGCTATCTACACCACTTGAAACTCAATACGAGAATACAAATCAAATGAAATCATTGATAATGGGTGGCAGGGTGCTGGTTATTTAACCCCTACACCATCCCCCCTCTTTGGAGGATAAATAGCTTCTTTTTTTACAGCTTTCCTGCTACATATACATTCATTTTACATGTACATTTTACATGTACATTTTACATGTACATTTTACATATACATTTTACATACATGGTACTTTTATATAAAGCAGTCACATAACAATAATACATTACCAAACATAAGCTCTTTAATCCCACCCCTCAGCCACTCTCCGCCCATCCCACCTATCACCATAGACCTCAGCTCTTTAATCCCACCCCTCAGCCACTCTCCGCCCATCCCACCTATCACCATAGACCTCAGCTCTTTAATCCCACCCCTCAGCCACTCTCCGCCCATCCCACCTATCACCATAGACCTCAGCTCTTTAATCCCACCCCTCAGCCACTCTCCGCCCATCCCACCTATCACCATAGACCTCAGCTCTTTAATCCCACCCCTCAGCCACTCTCGGCCCATCCCAC
>NC_052309.1:91473096-91478096 GCF_016432855.1 Salvelinus namaycush | reverse complement strand
ACACACACACACACACACACACACACACACACACACACACACACACACACACACACACACTGATAGCGCCCGACAGTAGCCCACAGTAATAGACAGGCTGGTCACTAGAAAACTGTCACAGGTCAGACGTAAAAGCAGCGTAAGAGCGCGTTACCAATAGAAACCAACTCTACATTAAAGTAGATCTATCCGATTAACCGTGTCGCTCTCTCACGCTCTCCCGTGGTCCGTTATCACACTAGTCTAATATACCACGACCATTCCTAAAGACTGGTTCGCTCACACCAGCGTATCAACATATCTGGGTAACAACAGCTAAGCAACATCTTTGTCATCCAAATACACGCTGGCTTCTTGCTTCTTCTGATGACAACAATTCCATGCTTAACAGCCTTCCTACCCTACAATACAATATAGCCTACAATACAATACAATAAACCACGCGTAGTGGGGGATGGTAGCCTATACAATTCATCAGGAATGGTAGCATATCAAATTAATGGTAATCACGCTAGTCGTTATCGATTTTAAAAATCGTCGTTATTAAAATGACAAAATAATAGGCAGACTTAAATTATCTCGCTACTCTTACTTGCTTGTGTCGGACAGCCGTTTTCCCAAGCGGAGGTTGGTGATGCCTCTTTGGCAGCCCGCTCCGGGGGTACTGGCTGTAGGCTTTGTTGATGCCCCCGACTTGGTCCCTCTTCTCCCGCCTACTATTGGCCCCTTCGCCCGCTTCTTCCCCGGTATCCAGGGTACTAAAGTTCCACACGATCAGCGTCTGAACCAGGAGAACTGTCAGCGCGACAATCAGCGCTGATTTGAAGCGGCGAGCCAGCTTGCGACCGCACATATTGCCAAACATATTTCTCACTCTCTCTCTCTCGGCTCAAGCTGCGAGCTGCCCCCGTCGGCTAAGCGCTGACAGCAGGGGTGGCTGAGAGGGTTTCAGCGCCGCCTGCGTCTATGGAGTGGAGCTACTGGCAGGGACTAGAGAGCGAGAGAAGAGGAGAGGGAGGGCGGGCGGAAAATGGGGGTGAATTGGCTAAGGTTTGAGATGAGGAGAGAGAGGAAGACTAAGAGAGAGGACGCTGCGCACTCTTGTGGTGTTGTCCACACATGACCTCTTATTTAAACGTGTAGTTTAGACCAGGGGTCAGCCTGCTACTGGTACTGGACAGCTATAGGATGTGCAGGGCAGGTTTTTGTTCCAGCTCAGCACTAACACACTCATTCAACTAATCCAGGTATTAGTTGATCAGTTGTATCAGGTGTGTTAGTACTGGTTGTAGGACCAAAGCCTACAAATCAAATCAAATTGTATTAGTCACAATACAATTTTAATACAACGGGTGTAGACCTTACAGTGAAATGCTTACTTACGAGCCCCAACCAACAATGCAGTTGAAAAAATAGTCTGGGTAGCCATTTGATTAGATGTTCAGGAGTCTTATGGCTTGGGGGTAGAAGCTGTTTAGAAGCCTCTTGGTCCTAGACTTGGCGCTCCGGTACCGCTTGTCGTGCGGTAGCAGAGAGAACAGTCTATGACTAGGGTGGCTGGAGTCTTTGACAATTTTTAGGGCCTTTCTCTGACACCGCCTGGTATAGAGGTCCTGGATGGCAGGAAGTGATGTACTGGGCCGTTCACACTACCCTCTGTAGTCCCTTGCGGTCGGAGGCCGAGCAGTTGCAATACCAGGCAGGGATGCAACCAGTCAGGATGCTCTCAATGGTGCAGCTGTAGAACCTTTTGAGGATCTGAGGACCCATGCCAAACATGGAACTCTCCCAAGTTATCTCCCTGGAACTCTCCAAGTTATCTCTCTGTGTGTGTATGATCGAGGGAGGGAGCGAGATATAGAGGGAAGGAGAGAGGTAGCAGGAGATAGAGGGGGAAAGGGAGGAAGAGAGGGGAGACCCACGTGGCCTGTGTTTTCCATAGTTAACCTGGTTTGACTCCTACTGGGAGTCTCTCTGTGCTGAGAGGCAGAACACCAAGAAAACACATAACAATCAACCCAACCACTAACTGGAAAGACAAGAAGAGGAGCTTGTCTTTTTCCAAAATAACTTATTATTTTTCCAAAATAAAGAGCCCAAGCTCTGCTGATCTGATAACATGTGGCATACTCCTTCTAATACGTAGAATGATAGTACAACCTCCCCTCCGTTCATCCCTCCATTCCTGCCTCTCTCTCTCTCTCTCTCTCTCTCTCTCTCTCTCTCTCTCTCTCTCTCTCTCTCTCTCTCTCTCTCTCTCTCTCTCTCTCTCTCTCTCTCTCTCTCTCTCTCTCTCTCTCTCTCTCTCTCTCTCTCTCTCTCTCTCTCTCTCTCTCTCTCTCTCTCTCTCTCTCTCTCTCTCTCTCTCTCTCTATACCCCTTCCCTCTCATCTCTTCCTCAACCCCGAATGGCGCAGCGGTCTAAGACACTGCATCTCAGTGTAAGAGGTGTCACTAGAGTCCCTGGTTCAAATCCAGGCTGCATCACAACCGGCCGTGATTGGAAGTCTCATAGGGCAGCGCACAATTGGCCCAGTGTGGTCTGGGTTTGGCTCAGGGTAGGCCTTCATTGTAAATAAGAATTAGTTCTTAACTGACTTGTCTAGTTAAATTTAAAAATATATAATAATCCTTCACTCTCCCTCTGATCCCTCCCTTCCCCAAACCATCACAGTGTAATAACAGAAATAGAACATGCATATACACACACCTTCAGTTCTTGTTTCCCTGCTTTGCACCTGAGTCCCAAAATGGCACCCTATTCCTTACAATGGCACCCTATTCCCCCCATAAGGAAGGTGTAGGGTGCCATTTGGGACTCAGAAACTGTGACTCACTAGTTTATCCAATCACTGAACTAACAACCAATCCCTACCCAGACAGACATAATAAAACACGTCATGCTTTTATCATTCAATTAATTAATGATTGAAGTGATAAATGTTTCATAAACAAGTATGCTGGGGCGGGTTGACGGTTGGTTGGTTACCTACAGTACCACTGAACTGTGATAAATCATTCAAATGACATGCGCCGAGGCTCTTTAGAAGCTAGTATGCACTTAATTTGAAATGTTGTATTTTGACTGGAAAAGGACTTTACAGATTGGTAGTTAGGATTATTATCAGGAATTTTCTCTGAAGCATTTCTGTTCAGACTGTGTTGATGTGAGCATGAACACACACACACACACACCTGTTTAAAGTGTGTTTTCTGTTCAATGTGTGTGTGTGTGTGTGTGTGTGTGTGTGTTCAGTGTGTGGGAGTATTGTGTCCATATTAAATCCTTTATGCGACTATAGTGTGACCCAACCAGAACCAGTCAACAACGACGACTCAGCGAGTCCAGTCGTGTGTGTGTGTGTCGTGTGTTGTGTGTGTGTGTGTGTGTGTGTGTGTGTGTGTGTGTGTGTGTGTGTGTGTGTGTGTGTGTGTGTGTGTGTGTGTGTGTGTGTGTGTGTGTGTGTGTGTGTGTGTGTGTGTGAGTCCATGGATGTAGTGAAACATCACCTCCAGTAAACCACCTCATTGATTTCCATGTAACGGGGAAGGTGACACCTAGTCAGCTGTACAACTGAATGCATTCAACCCAAATATGTCTTCCACATTTAACCCTCTGAATCAGAGAGGTACCGGGCAATAATACAGTTATCAATAATACCGGGCAATAATACAGTAATCAGTAATACCGGACAGTAATACAGTAATCAGTAATACCGGACAGTAATACAGTAATCAGTAATACCGGACAGTAATACAGTAATCAATAATACCGGACAGTAATACAGTAATCAGTAATACCGGACAGTAATACAGTAATCAGTAATACCGGACAGTAATACAGTTATCAGTAATACCGGACAGTAATACAGTAATCAGTAATACCGGACAGTAATACAGTAATCAGTAATACCGGACAGTAATACAGTAATCAATAATACCGGACAGTAATACAGTAATCAGTAATACCGGACAGTAATACAGTAATCAGTAATACCGGACAATAATACAGTTATCAGTAATACCGGACAATAATACAGTAATCAGTAATACCGGACAGTAATACAGTAATCAGTAATACCGGACAATAATACAGTTATCAGTAATACCGGACAGTAATACAGTAATCAGTAATACCGGACAGTAATACAGTAATCAGTAATACCGGACAATAATACAGTTATCAGTAATACCGGACAGTAATACAGTAATCAGTAATACCGGACAGTAATACAGTAATCAGTAATACCGGACAGTAATACAGTAATCAGTAATACCGGACAATAATACAGTTATCAGTAATACCGGACAGTAATACAGTAATCAGTAATACCGGACAGTAATACAGTAATCAGTAATACCGGACAATAATACAGTTATCAGTAATACCGGACAGTAATACAGTAATCAGTAATACCGGACAGTAATACAGTAATCAGTAATACCGGACAATAATACAGTAATCAGTAATACCGGACAGTAATACAGTAATCAGTAATACCGGACAATAATACAGTTATCAGTAATACCGGACAGTAATACAGTAATCAGTAATACCGGACAATAATACAGTAATCAGTAATACCGGACAGTAATACAGTAATCAGTAATACCGGACAATAATACAGTTATCAGTAATACCGGACAGTAATACAGTAATCAGTAATACCGGACAGTAATACAGTAATCAGTAATACCGGACAATAATACAGTTATCAGTAATACCGGACAGTAATACAGTAATCAGTAATACCGGACAGTAATACAGTAATCAGTAATACCGGACAATAATACAGTTATCAGTAATACCGGACAGTAATACAGTAATCAGTAATACCGGACAATAATACAGTTATCAATAATACCGGACAGTAATACAGTAATCAATAATACCGGACAATAATACAGTTATCAATAATACCGGACAGTAATACAGTTATCAATAATAACGGACAATAATAAAGTAATCAATAATAACGGACAATAATACAGTTATCAAT